>NC_067495.1:11586791-11886791 GCF_947179515.1 Apodemus sylvaticus | reverse complement strand
TCTTTCTCACCTTCTTCAATTTGTGAGCATGGTGTGATGATTTCTATATGCTCAGCCCTGGGTGTGGCACTATTAGAGGTTGTGGCCTTGTTGGAGGTGGGTCTGGGCTCTAAGACCCTCGTCCTAGCTATCAGGAATCTAGGCTTTCACTAGCAGCCTTCAGATAAAATGCTGAACTCTCAACTCCTCCTGTACCATGTCTGCCTACATGGTGCCATGTTCCTGTCTTAATGATAATGGACTGAACCTCTGAACCTGTAAGCCAGCCCCAATTAAATGCTGTCCTTATGAGAGTTGCCTTGGTCATGGTGTCTGTTCACAGCAGTGAGACCCTAACTAATTCACACGGCTTGCATGATGTTATGTTTCATTTCCTGTTGTCTGTAAACATTCCAGGTTATTTTTTGCTCACCTTTTGTTTTTGCTAAACACAGGTTCTTTTGTCATACTATACACTCAGAATACCGTTTCCCCTCTCTCAACACCTCACAGTTCCTCTCCACTTCCTCTGCCATCTCTTCCTTTCTGTCTCTCCTTAGAAAAGAACTGGCTCCTTAGAGATAACAACAAACATAACAAAATAAAATATAATAAGATAAAAAGAAAGGCATCATATGAAAGGTGGAGATGAGAAGCTAACAAAAGAATAAGAGAACCCCAGGAGCAGGCAAAGAATCAGAGACTCCCTTGAGCACACATTCAGGCGTCCCTTCAAAGCTTTAAGCTGAAAATTATAGTATGGATGCAAAGGCTCATCTGCAGACTGGTTTAGGGACTGGGCTTGCTCCTTCAGTCTCTGTGAGTTCCTATGAGAGTTGGCCATGTGGACTTAGAGGGCATCATGCCCTCCGTCTTGGTGTCCTCCATCCCCTCCATCTCTTACACTCTGTGGGCTTCCCTGAACTCTGGGGGCAGGGATTTGATGGAGACATCTCATTTAAGGCTCTGTGTTCCAAGGTGTCTGTCTGTCTGTCTGTCCGTCTGTCCGTCTGTCTGTCTGCCTGTCCATTCATCTGTGTGTGTGTGTGTGTGTGTTCTGGTCATTGCATATTTTCCCTTCTGATGCAGATGGAAACTTCTTTGGGTATGGCTGAATGAGACATTGATTTATGAATATGGCAGAGTATCACTAGGAGCCATCTTATAGTTACTTCCAGAGAATAGATGGCCTTGGGAAAAACTAAATACTACTGGTTTAAAAAAATGATCACTACGTTCTTAACAAACCCAATCTACTTAGGAATATGTGGAGTGCTTTTCTGAAGCACACAACTTCATAGTTGTGTGAGTAATCTCCTGTATTTGTTGAAGATGGAGTTGAGATATCACTGTGTACACTTGTGTAGCACTTTCAGAATCACATGTCTGTGATTTCCAAAGGTGCCACTGTGTACTGCATGAGACTTGGACACATAAGCTGTGCTTTCCTGTTCCATTCTTGTTTAGTCAGCATACTGCAGCAATGCTACAGGAATATTCTCATTTTCTCTGCCATTCTGTAAATCTGTGCTGACTTGGGTGACAGTACTTCTCTGCTGTAAAGTCCATCGGTATAACAAAGCTCTTGCTGCTGTAAAAGTGATTCCATTTTCCTTGTGCTCTTACAATCCTTGTCTAGCTAGCAACATAGGTGCTGCTGTGCCGAAGCAAGCAGCTTGGCAGTTGTAGCAGTACTCTTGCATCCTTGTAAATGGAGTTTGCACATCACTGCAGTAGCAGTACCCAGGTATAGGCCAGCATGCTCATGTGTGGTATTTCAATATCACCTGTGGGTATTTCCCCAAAATTCCTCTGTGTACAGCTTCAGCTATGGAAGCACATGCTGTGCTCTCTTTTCTTCTTCTTGTTCAATCAGTGTCCTGGTGCAGGGATAAAATAATAATCTGATCTCCTCTGCATTTCTCCAGGTCAAGCCCTGTCTGTCCCTTTGAGGTAGAGCACTCCTCCGTTGTAATGTTCATTGGCAGAACAAAGTCCTTGCTATTATAAAATTTTCCACCATTTTTCTCTGTGCTCTTAACAATCTTATTTTACTTAGGAATGCATGCACTGCTCTTCTGAAGCAAGCAGACTCAGGGCTTCAGAGGCAATCCCACATGCTATCTTGTGACAGAATTTAAGAGTAGCTGCAGTAGTAGCACATCAGCTTTTGCAAGTGTCCTGCTTCAGTTTTAGAGGGGCAAAAAGTATGCTGTGCTTTTCTTTCCTATCCTTGTGCAGTCAGATGTGCATATGGGCCTGGATCATGATATCTGCTGTTGTCTCTGTTGAGTCAATGTTTGCTTCCTTGGTTTCTGCTTCTTCCTGGACTTTGGGAGAGTGTGGCGCCTGTGTGCTGTCTGATAGGAAATTTTCCTTGAACAGATTTCCCTGGCCTGTTCAGCTGGAATGTTCCCAGGGAAAGCCTGCTGGTGCTAGAGGCAGAGATAATGAGCTGAGTTGGGGGTTAGAGGTTCGGGGCACAGGTCTTTGTCACCACTGGGGGACGGGGTCAGAGAGGTCAGAGACTGCAGCAGGTTTTCTGCTACCCATCTGGGGATGAGACTTGGGGACCGGATCTCAGGTGCAGTAGGAGAAGTATGGATCTGACAAAGGCTTACTTGGTGTACTCACAGTTTAGTATTTTTTTGTTAAGATTTATTTATCTATTTGTTTGCTTGTTTGTTTACTTAGTTACTTACTTATTTTTGTACATGAGTTCACTGTCATCTTCAGACACACCAGAAGAAGGCATCAGGTCTCATTACAGGTGGTTGTGAGCCACCATGTGGTTGCTGGCATTTGAACTCAGGGACTCTGGAAAAGCAGTCAGTGCTCTAAACCACTTAGCTATCCCCTAAGCCTCAGTTTAGTATTTTTATGGGATTCCTGCATATATGAAGGAGTGGGTCTGATTCTTGAGCCTTCTCTTGAGGCTCTTGTGCTGGTTTGCCATGTCCAGCTCCAATGTAATGGGCTTTGTTTAAGTCACTATATTTTATCTTGTTAACATCAACAAAAAAAAACCCACCAACACATATGTTCTGAAGTGGACCAGGTTTGTTCAGAACATGAGGGTAATGAAAGCACTTTTACAATAATGAGAATGATCTTATGCCTATGCAGCTGACAAAAATACTGTTGGCCTTAAGGGAACGTACAGGACATGTGATTTATTTTATTTATTATTTTATTTTTATTACTTATTTTTGGTGTTAGAAGAAATATTACTTTCTTTCTATTTTTAATAAAATTTTAATCCTTTTTATAGTCCAGACTTCATCCCCTTTAAGGTCTGTCTTCCTTCCTGTGACCCATCCCATACCTCCTTTCCCCATGTCCTGTGTCCAATTCAATGTTCCTACACACACACAGACCTCCCCACTTCCTGGACCCCAATTCACTCGATGGTTGGGTGCATCTTCTCTCACTGAGGACAGACCCAGCAGTTCTCTGCTGTATATGTGTTGGGGGACTAATATCAGCTGCTGTATGCTGCCTGGTTAGTGTCTGAGATATCTCAGGGGTCCAGGTCAGTTGAGATTGCTTTCTTTTTTTTTTAAATTTGACTCATGACATCTTTTTATTAAACAACTCTCAACTACAAAAAAAAATCAGACAAAGAAACAGGAAGGACTAAAGAATAAATTTATTTTTAAGAGGCAGGTGGATTTTGAGTTCGAGGCCAGCCTGGAGTACAGAGTGAGTTCCAGGACAGCCAGGGGCTACACAGAGAAACCCTGTCCCAAAAAATCAAAAAAAATTGTTTTAAATTGTAACCAATGCACATCTCTTAATAGTTTTTAAAAACTATTTTTGCAATTTTTGAGTCATGCTGGGCAAAGAATTTTCTAAGTACCTTTCAAAATTATTTTCAGGGATCTTCGCCTTAAATCATTTCTGTTCCCTTCCTTAAGACTCCAGAAACACAATGGTCTGGAACTGACCTTTTCCTCACTGCTCTGTGTGCAAGTGCATATGCCTCCTTCCCCAGGTGCTAAACCTTTACACGTCCCAGAGTTCCCATGATCATAAATATTATATATAAAAGATAAAATATCAGAACATTAAAAATACTGAAAACTCTTAAATGTTGTAAAAAGCAAAGTCCCTTTCACTTGCCTGAGAATATCTGAGGCTGTTTAAAGATTCAATCTTAAAATTTAGACAAAGATAGCAGCTTGTACATTATTCACATGGTACAACAGAACCTTGAACAGTAAAATGTAAAGAAAAATATTTATACTTAAGATTTTGAGTTTTTATATTTATTAGTAATTCTAAATTTCAAACCAAAAACATGTATCCTCTATGTAAATTTTAGGAGGAAATTAAAAAGCTGAAAAGGGAACTGAAAAATTTGATCCTTGATTTTTTGAAGACATTGAAGTCCTGACGTACAATTATAAGGAAGAAATGAAAAAGAATATCCTATTAGAAGCGAAGTTAAAAAAAGTTTCAGAACAATTTGGATTTGAACTGTCTAGCCCTCTTGTTGTTTCTGAACAGCCAGAAGATGGAGAAAGTACTAATAGTTTCCCTATCTATTAATGACTTGTTTAACTGTAGATTTAAAACTATTTTATGAGTTAAGTCTCAGCTGGAAATCAAGCAGTTCCCGAACTACAGAATTTACATCTCAAAATATTGTATATTTTGCTTAATAATAAAATCATATTTAGTTTTAACTTGTTAGAAAATTATATTTTTGAAGACTTCAGTAATATATGATTATACAGCTATGATAAATATTCCTATTTTCATAATGTCTTAAAATTTTGAAAAGCATAAGGGTAAGCTTATAACAGTTTTACTATTTAAAATTGATTATTTTACATTTATTTTTGTGTTAAGATATTCAAATTCTAACTATGATTTCTATAGATACGTAGAAACCTGTTTAGAAGCTGACATATATTTTGCCAAACAGCTAGCAACATTAAATTGAAGGTTCAACCTCTGTAAACACGACAAACTTGTCAATATTAGAAAATCACAGTAATCCCAACTATTATTTCCATTTTACACATTAAGTATTATGTCTTTGAGCCTATCAAATTTCTGTTTATCTACTTTCAAAAGCTGATTAAACAAAGACTGGTTATCAAAAGCACAGTCATATTTGTTCAGGTTCATGTTAATTATAACTGGTTTGCTATTCATGTAAGTATCTGGAAGTGGCCAGAATAAAGCAAGATGGTGGCAGTGGACCTTAATTAAAAAGCCGTCACAGCAATGCCACACAATCCCTTCAATCTGACCCTCTCTGCAGTCTTCAAACCAGGACAGCAGGTTCGTTGTGTTTCAGTGTAGGCAGATTTCCAACCTGGAATGCTCCATGTGGTGTAAGAAAATGTAATGGGTATTTCTTGCTTCCTAGCCCATATGGGTTTCCATTGATATTTGTTCCTATCAGCTCCAGAGTTTGCTCTAAGAGATCTGACAGGGGAACAACACTAATTTCCAAAACTCCAGGATCACCAGGATGGTGCCTTAGTACCAGGGCAATTCCAAACTCATAATTGACTACAGATGAGTGCCAGCAATATTGTTTGCTGTTCTTTTCTACTGGTACCCAACCAGGAATGTGCCTGTTTTCATTAGGTACTGACTTCCCGTTCTGTTTTTCTATTTCCTTTGCTGGTATCGAGAACTCTGGGATAGGCTTGAAGTCTTCCTCTTTTGTGCTTTCTTTTGAATGTAGAAATTTTTTAAATCTTTGTCTGCTTGCTTGTTAGGTGTTCTATCTAGTTGAGCCCAACGGTATGGCTGACCTTTGTAGTTAGTGACATAGCAGCATGTTCCGTCCACTTTTTCTGTTGCAACCGCATTGTACACATCTGCATCAAATGCCTTTTCACTTAGTGTTTCAGTTGCCAAAACCTTAAATGGCTGATGATCCCACTTGGCTGAAGGCTCAGTTTTTACGTCCGTCACAAACACACATGGCATCTTCCACTGCACAGAGCCTAGGCGGTTCATGGTGCCCACGCGCAACCTGTCTCCACTGCGCTGGGACCCCGGTGGAAGAGGTCTGCAGCAACAAGCAGAAAGAATACAAACACCATCCAGAGGATCCAAACAGCCGAGACTGCTGTTCTTACCATGGGGTCTCCTTCCTCCTCAGCGTCTTCCAGCCTTTCCTCAATTCAACCACAGGAGCCCCAGGCTTCTGTCCATTGGTTGGGTATCTGCATCTGGCTCTTTCAGCTGCTTGTTGGGACTCTTGGAGGGCAGCCATGCTAGGCTCCAGTCTGCAAGCACACCACAGCACCAGGAACAGTCTCAGGCCCCAGGGCCTCCCCTTGAGCTGGATCCCAATGTGGGCCTGTCATTGAACCTCCTTTCCCTCAGTCTCCTCTCCATCTCTGCCCCTGCAGTTCTTTCAGACAGGAACAATTATGGGTCAGAGTTTTTGACTGTGGGATGGCAACCCCAGTCTCTGCCCCACTTGATGTCCTGTCCCTCCACTGGAGGTTGACCCTACAAGTTCTCCCTCCCACTGTAATGCATGCCATTCAAGGTCCCTCCCTTTGAGTTCTGAGAGTTTCTCACCTTCCAGGACCTGTGATACTAATTGTAGCACCACACCAGAACTCTGACTGACCAAGAATGGTATGGTATAGGAGACAACAGCATGTGCATCTGTAACTGAGGCAGTACACAGTACTCTCTGTGGACAAAATACACGTTATTTAAAATGTTGCACAAGGGCATATTCGTCTATAACAATGTATATACAAATGTATAAACTAGTGCAAAGATATCTAAATGCCATCTATAACAAAGGATACAGGCTTAATCATTACATTCTGAAGCTGCTTGATTCAGAACACCAGCACATAAGTTCCTAAGTGGACTAGAATTGTTAAGATCTCAGTTAAAATGATAATAAATTTACAACAGCGAGAAGTTTGTCCTGTCAGTTAACATCACAGTAATACACTGACTGTAAGAGAAGTGGTGGCCAATATACAGAGAAGCAAATACATGAGCTCATAAACAGAGGACTGCCCCAGTACAGTAACTGAACAAGATTACATGACAGCAGGGAAAACATGCCTGCAACTGAAGGAGAACCCAGTGGCAGCCTTGGAAAACACAAGTGCATGTGACTCTCATCGGTGTTTTGAAAAACAGATGCAATTCTATCATGGAGAAATTGAAATTCCTTTAACAACAATGCATACCTGCTAACTTACACACCTCTGAAGTGGTTTGCATCATGACAGCAGTACATAGATTTCAGTGCTATGGAATAGGGAAGAACAGTGTGGAAAAGGGCAGTAGTATTGCAAGAGCAAGAACTTTCCAATACCAACACAACAAATACAGTTCTGTGCTGTAGCAGAAGTGCTGATTGATATACTGGGAAGATAGCAGGTGATATTGTCTTTATAGACGTGCAAGTGGTCAATGGCTGAACTTTAGTGGAATAGTAAAGTAGTCCTTACACATCGATAAATGAAGCAGTTTGCTGTGGCTTCTTTGAAAACACATGTCCCTGTGACTTAAATGACTCCAAACCAACATTGTTCAACTGCAATAAAATGTAAATTCTGTTTGCTAGTAAGTGAACTGTTTTGTTCACACAATTCTGAAATTGCTTACATCTGAACAACAGCAAATACAATCCTAAGTACATCAGGATTATTACGAACACAGTGGAGGGCGCTGGAGAGATGGCTCAGTGGTTAAGAATACTGGCTGCCCTTCCAGAGGTCCTGAGTTCAATTCCCAACAGTCACATGGTGGGTGACAGCCATCTACAAGGGGATCAGATGCCCTCTTCTGGCATTTGCGTGTATATGCAGCAGAACACTCATACATTAAATAAATTAAAAAAAAAAAGAATGCAGTGGAAGGTGGGCAGTCGTGGTGCACGCCTTTAATTGCAGCACTTGGGAGGCAGACACAGGGGGATTTCTAGTCTACGGAGTGAGTTCCAGGACAGCTAGGGCTGCACAGAGAAAACCTGTCTCGAAAAAACCAAAAACCAAAAAGAATACAGTGGAAATTATATTACTTTTACAACATCAAGAACTTTGTTATACCAATGCAACTCACAGAGATGTACTGTGGCATAAGAGGTGTTTGATTGGAAGGAAAGTGGAGGACCTGAGATTCGAACTGTGGCACTGAATCAGAACACTCATATAACTATTTCAAAGTTTATTTCAGTACTGAATCCACGTGTGTTTCTAATTTAACTGAAAATCATTCTAATGCTCCAAATTATTTCAATGTTTTCTGAATAAAGATTTGCTTTATTTAAATAAACAGAGAATATTTTGTGTTGTCTCTGATACATGAAATTCCAGGGCATCAAGCACAATATACCACACATGCTGCAATGTTGAGTGCTTTCCCTAATACACAATGGTGCAGGACTTTGGCAGACCTAATCGAATTGGTGGAAAATTTGTTTTAGAGGGGTCATTAAAGGATTTTTTTCATCATGAAGATTGTGACTTTGTCCCATTATCAGAGAGACAGAGGCTATTTGGACTTTCTTGTAATTGAAGAATTACTGGATCATTAGGGGTTTTGAAATTTGCGGAGCTAAGAGATTTTTTTTCCTTCAGAAACAGTGCTCCAGGATTCTGATAGTCCTAAGATGACTGTAGTTTCTCAGCTACCCTGGCAATAGCTCAAAGTACAGGCCTAAAGGTGGATGCTAACTGAAAATCTAAGAAAGGAATGACCAAATGGATTGTCCAGGCTTTCCCAACTGCCCAGATTTAAGATGTTCATAGAATCCCTCAGAGAGAACCTACCTCGGACTTGAAGGGATTAGGAATTTCCACTTACCAGGAAAAACACTAAGTTTTTCAGCTGCCTTTCAAGGACTAGTGATCCAGGGTGGTCAGGAAGAGCTGGACAAGTAAGATCGAAATGTAATATACTAGGGCAGGGTTCAATGGCAAGAAGCACTTCACACCTGGGTTGTGGACCTTTTGCTTGCCCTGTACACTAGTTACCCCAGGATGTGCTGACTCGTTGAAACACATCTTTATACAGATGCTCAGAGTTTCCCTCACATCTAGACTTCATCATTCCACCTTTTGCTGTGCAGTTGTTAGTGTCACAGACTTTTTGGCTATGTCTAGTAGCTGTTTCTGAAGTATTTCCATTTATCTTTGTCTAATTTAACCCTAATTGAATTCTCTCCTTTTCTCAAGGAGACACTTACGTTCAACGTGTTGATTCTTTGCCTTAGGTGCATAGAGAGCATACAGTTTGGAGATGGAAAGGTTAGCAGTGACTTAGCCATATGTTCTGTGTTGGAATTTGTGCTAGCAGCTTGAGCACTAGCTCTGTGTGCCTATGAACTGAGTGCTGCTCGTCCCATTCCATTTTACGTCATGGAGAATTAATTCCACTTGTTAAAACAAAGGCTACTTACTAAGTTAATGTTATTTTCTGTACAGAAATTAAATCTTACTTTTAGCCTTTTGCAAACATCCCCCCCCCCCAAGCTGAGACTCAGCTACTCAAAACAACAATAATTCTCAGATAGTCATCATTAGACAACTGGAGTTTTTGTTGGTTTTGTAGTCTACTATACCTTCTTAGGATGTTGAACATTCCACATTCAAAAGGTTTGTAAGGTGGTGGATAATGTCCCTTCAATGTTTATTTTAAAATAAATAAAATAAGTTCTTGACTTTTAAAAAAATAGAGAAGAAAACTTCCCTAACCTAAAGAAAGAAATGCCCTGAGGTCGTGAACTGCAGTGTCTGTGCAGTGTTGGTGGTAGCAGGAGGCTGAGGTGAGGAGGGCTGGAGGCAGAGGGCAGGGGGGGGAGGGGCGGGCAGGGGAGCCTAGCGGTTGGTAGCAACCTGGCATCATCTGGGCACTGCCTGTCGCGGAGCCACACGCTATGCCGGCTCAGGCCTGCATGCACCAGTCCAGGAGCCGCAGGCCACCTTCTTGAAATCATGAATCCTGTTTATAGCCCTGAGTCTTCTGGGGTTCCCTATGCAAATGCTAAAGGAATTGGTTATCCAGTTGGTTTTCCTGTGGGCTTTGCAGCAGCACCTGCCTATTCTCCTAACATGGACCCTGGAGTGAATCCTACCTTCCACACAGGCTACACTCTTGGCTCACCTTACAAACTGTTCTGTCCCCAACCAGCAGAGCTGTGCTACCATACACCTCTTCCCCCAATCCTTCCCAGAGGGCTGTGTACCCAGTGAGAAGTGTCTATCCACAGCAGAGCCCAGCGCCCAGCAAGGTAAGTACTATACACAACCTCTGTGTGCAGCGCCTCCTCACATCATGGTGCAGCCCAATGGCAGGCCAGCAATGGTCTACCCTGCTCCCATCCCTCCTCCTTAAGCAGTGGGGGTCACTAGATACCCTGCTGACTGATCATTCTCCAACTCCTGTAGCCCCACACCCAGCCCCAGGAACGCCCATCTACAGCTATATGCCTCACCCGCCTCCTCTCCTGCCAGTGCTGATTGCCCTGCAAATTAGCAGTTGAGGTTGGAGCTGTGCAGTCACTCCATTGAGTTCCACAGCTGGTGCTGCAGGCCCTGGGCCTCTAAGCAGGACTTTCTTCCTAATGCTTAGCCGAACACTTGACTAAACATGGCTGTGCCGCAGCCCAGCAGGTCCCAGCTCGCTAGTCTGCAACTAACTCTGCCTTGGTTTTAAAGCAAATCCTGTTTTGTGGACTGCCTGGCAAATTTTTAGCCAACAGTGATGATAAAAAAAAAGGGAGTATTACTTTATTCTGAATCATATCTAGTTGAATGCATGTTTATAAAAACAAACAAAAACAAGGCTTGTGCAATCTACCTGCAGTGACTGATGTAAAACCATCATACGCAAAACCCCATGGACTGGACCGTGTTCACTGCCTGTCACTCATGCACCTCTGTGATGGACCGAGTCTCTGTTACATGCCTGCAAGCCTGCAAGGAATGTCCTCACTGAAGCGTGGGGAGGGGAGACTGGAGCAGACTCTGGGTGCTGGGGCTGCCGGGTGTGGACACAGCCTGGTTTGTTTTCTTTTGGGCACTGACTGACTGATTCTGGAAGGATCTGCAGGGACAGGGGTGGAGAGACAGACAGACAGACAGACAGAGAGAGAGAGAGAGAGAGAGAGAGAGAGAGAGAGAGAGAGAGAGAAGCACCTTCAGCAGCTCCAGACAGCAGCAGGGAGAGCAGGACCCCTGTCCTTCTACCTGAAGCTTATCAGGGAAATACAGGAGCGTGGTGAGCAGTCCAGCTGGCATGAAGAATGGTCTGTGTGTCCGAGCAGGGTCTGCCATCTGAGTTTCCGCTGTATGTCTTACAGGATAATGTTTTGTGTATCTGTTGGAACTGTTAGAAAAGCCCATTGTAGAAGGAAAGTGTCTTCCTAGGAGGGAAGATGTCAGAGAGAAGCAGCCACACTGAGGCACTGTTGTCTTTTGCTTTATTTCACTTAAGGATCTGTTCCTTCCCCTTCCCCCCCCCCCAAGAATAATTGAGTCAGCTAAAGACACAGGCACTGCTGTATTCTCCCCCAAAGACTTCCACTGTGTGCTCTGAAGAGTGTTGTACATTTGAGACTGGTTACAATGAAATAAGTGTATTCTTAAGTTGGTTCCTCATGTTTATTGTTAGAGAAGCAGGGCTGTGATTATGTCTAAAAATGTAGAAATAATGTAGCTTCTCTTGGAGTCATTCACCTGAGGATGACCTGTGCTCTGTGACTAGTGGGGGGAGGCCTGGGAAGCCTGTGTAAGTGCTTCGTGAGCCTCTTTTGCCACTCTCTTCTGTAGCTGAATGCACTCGGTACCAAGTGGATGTGGCAAGTGGAAAGGGGCAGGCAGTTCAAGAATGCACTTGCTATGAACATAGTGGAGCATGTGTCCTTATTACATTCTGGGGAATCCTCTGGGTATATGCCCAGGAGTGGTAAGGCAGGATCCTCAAGAGGTGTCATGCCCAGTTTTCTGAGGATCTGCCAGACTGATTTCCAGAGTGGAAAGAACCCAGATGTCCCTCCACGGAGGAATGGATACAGAAAATGTGATATATCTACACAATGTAGTACTACTCAGCAATTAGAAACAATGAATTTATGAAATTCTTAGACAAATGGATGGAGCTGGAGAACATCATCCTAAGTGAGGTAACCCAGTCTCAAAAGAACACTCATGGTATGCAGTCACTGATAAGTGGATATTAACCTAGAAACTTAGAATACCCAAGACACAATCCACATATTAAATGATGTCCAAGAAGAAGGAAGGAGTGACCCCTGGCTCTGGAAAGGCTCAGTGCAGCAGTGTATGGGAATACCAGGACAGGGAAGAGGGAAGGGGTGGATTGGGGAACAGGGGGAGGGAAGAAAGCTTATGGGACTTTCGGGGCTGGAGGGATCCAGGAAAGCGGAAATCATTTAAAAATATAAATTAAGAATATATTGAATAAAAATTATTTTTCATAAAACAAACAACAAACAAACAAAAAAAGAATGCACTTGCCTGGAAGGTTCTGTGGTGGGAAAGATTTTTGAGTGTGTACACAAAATATCATGAGGGTTCTTTTTGCCTGAATATGGCCAACTTGAATCTGTGAGAGTGTTTCTGTTCAGTGTGGGTCAAAGGGGCCAGGTGTGAGGACTTCTCTGGAGTTCGTCAACTGGGGTTGTGCTTTTTATGTTTTTTTCAACCCCACTGAATTGCTGGGGCTTTGGTTGGAAGGGGTGCTTGTTTCTGGCAGCTAAGTCGGGACTTCTGTATTGGTGTGGAAGTCACTTCAGTAGCTGTCAACTTGGGTCACCTGAATATGGAACCTTTGGTGAGTTTATTTTTATAGTAATGCCCTCTTTAATTTCTTTTTAGTATTTTATTTTTTGAGACATTTAGAAAGATTTCTGCATGGATCAGGGTGAACAAAAGATTCCTCATTCCTTATGTCCATGAACATAGAATGTTTATGAATGAGTATGTTTAATTGCCTCATGAGCACTTGAGAGAGAGAGAGAGAGAGAGAGAGAGAGAGAGAGAGAGAGAGAGAGAGAGAGAGAGGAGAGAGAGAGAGTATGTGTGTATGTGTGTGTGTGTGTACAGGGGAAGAGGTAGTACAAGAAAGCACACACTGCACATAGATAGAAACATTTGCTGTAGCGCAGAGCCTGCATCCCTACTTCCATGTTGGGATTCCCCATCCCTGTGGTGGATGATGTGCAGTGTTGGCACTTCCAAGGTTTCCCTGGACGCAGCAGACTGGTCATTTCTCAGGTGAATAATCACAGATCATTAGAGCAAATGTACCTGTGATGTTCACATGTGTTTGAAAAAGTCCCGCTGCCCACCCCCAACTAAACATAGCTACCCCCCTGCCTGGAAAGGGTAGAGTCATTTGCCTACAGTAGGAAGTTACCAAATCTTTGGGGCTGCTTGCAGCTCCACACAGTGTGTCCACAGGAGCAACAGAGGGGTTGCCATCCTCCTGCTAATGATATTAGCTCTACACACTTGCCCTGGAACTGTTTACCTGGAGTGACTATCCAGCATCACTGTATTATACAACTCGACCATGTGCAAATCTTTTCTGTTTTGAAGGTATCCCATGGAATCTGCTGGTGAAAGGTCTAACCTAGTGAAAATCTGGGCATATGGATGGTAGTGAACTGTCACAGGTAGTGACTTTAACAACATTCAGTTTCAGTAAAATTAAGGAGCAGAATTGGATCAGTATTCTAATACATGGCTGCACAGATATTCCAAAACATTGAGGAACATTCCAACAAAGTGTGCTTTCTATGTGTGTGGCATTACCGACTGGAGTTTATCAGATGAATTGACAGGCAAACAGAGAGTCTGATACCTATGAACACTGACATCATAGTGAGTGATGGATACAAATATATATACTTAAATATATATATATATATATATAGTTTATTTTCTGCTGCCTTCTCTGAGGCTAGGAAGCCTTCTTCTTCTTCTTCTTCTTCTTCTTCTTCTTCTTCTTCTTCTTCTTCTTCTTCTTCTTCTTCTTCTTCTTCTTCTTCTTCTTCTTCTTCTTCTTCTTCTTCTTCTTCTTCTTCTTCTTCTTCTTCTTCTTCTTCTTCTTCTTCTTCTTCTTCTTCTTCTTCTTCTTCTGCTTCTGCTGCTGCTGCTGCTGCTGTTTGCAGTTTGGAGTATTGGAACCTGTGACTCCTTGACTCTTGAGAAGTGAACCCACCATCAGGATTGGGCCAGTTAGGCTACAGGCATGGGCGCAGCCTCTGGAACTGTTATCTCTGGTGTTGTGGTCTTCTTTGAGTGGCTGCTGGCTACCAGTTGCCGTTCTGAGTAGCAGCCCGTGACTGGTTTGCAGACGCACTGTTTGGAGTGGTTGTTGAGTGTCCTACCTTTCCTGAGCCGTGCACCTGGTATCTTATGCATCTAGTTGTTGTTCTGATGTGACAGGAAGCTGGAGGAGCAGACAGAATGTCTTATGGTACAGCGAGAGCAAAGTCATTCTCTGGAGGCTGGCGCTCCCTCGCTTCTGACTTGGGCCTTTGAGTGGGCCTGTGGTGAGAGAGGTTGGCCAGCACTAGCCTTAACCATTGGGGCTGCCTCAGATTTCCACAGTTCTCCTTCTGAATATGAAGTTTAGGATCACTGATTGTGGGGCCACCTTCTCTCAGCAGCTGACATCTGTACTTGTGGTGTACCTGGCCCTGCTGGGTGGCACGGGACCTCCCAGGGTGCATGAGCAAGTGTGGCAGCTGCTGGTCCTGTCCTCTGGTGCTTTCTGAGGGTTGCAGAGGTCAGGAGTGCCACAGAGCTTGCACTCCTGTCCAGCGCTCCTCCCAGGTCTTTGCCTTTCCTGAGCTGCTCACTCCTGCCCAGTCTTCTGTGTGTGATGGAATGATGATGTGCTCTCAGTAGGAACAGTAACATTAATTCCCTGTGTCTTAAAGGAGTCTTCTCTTCCCACTCCTCCCTGTTCATGTGAAAAAACAGAACGTCTGTGAAATA
Organism: Apodemus sylvaticus; assembly: GCF_947179515.1. NCBI lineage: Eukaryota > Metazoa > Chordata > Mammalia > Rodentia > Muridae > Apodemus > Apodemus sylvaticus. Next base: position 11,871,837 of record NC_067495.1, on the reverse strand, counting down.
AATCTGACCAGAGGGTAGCACAAGCCTTTAATCCCAGCACTTGGGAGGCAGAGGTAGGCAGATTTCTGTGTTCGAGGCTAGCCTGGTCTACCGAGTGAGTTCCAGGACAGCCAGGGCTACACAGAGAAACCCTGTCTCAGAAAATAAATAAATAAATAAATAAATAAATAAATAAATAAATAAATAAATAAATAAATAAACCTGACTAGAATTATGGCATGAGAGCCAACAGCTTTTCTGTCCAAGGAATGCAGTAGCTGTACAGGAGATTGAGGACCCACTGGGTATGCAGGTAGTTCCCAGGGAAGTGCAGTGGGTGGGTCTGGTACAGACTGTGGGCAGTATAATAGATCAGTTAGGTCAGACTGGGGACTGGCTCCCAGCAGGGTTATTGTGGTAGATGAAGGCTCTAAGGAGCCTGATAGGGGGTGATTGAATAGAAAAGGTTCTTCTTTTTTTTTTTTTTATAAATTTTGCTTTTAAATACTCTTTTTTACACTGCTGTTGGTACTTGTTTATGCATTGGCTTCCAGTGTTAAAGGCATCCCTTGTCTCTTCATGGAACTTACGTGATAAAAAAAAAATGAACGGGCAGCCTGTCATTTAGATGTAAATTCATAGTTTTAATATTTATGTAATATGATGAGTAGATGAGCTCAAATTTAAAATCCTTAAAAGCACGTTTATTGTAACCAGAATTGTTATGTACTGCACTTTTAAATTGTTAAATACTGCACTTTTCAATAATGATTGTCTTGTGTTTCGTAACAAACAAACAAACAAACAAACAAAAGATATGCCCATAAACATACAAGAATCCTACAGAACTCCAAATAGATTGGATCATAAAAGAAATTCCTCCCATCACATAATAGTCAAAACACCAAATGTAGGCAACAAAGAAAGAATATTAAAAGCAGTAAGGGAAAAAGATCAAGTAACATAAAAAGGCAGACCTATCAGAATTTTACCAGACTTATCACCAGAGACTATGAAAGCTAGAAGATCCTGGGCAGATCTCATACAGACCCTAACAGAACACAAATGCCAGCCCAGGCTACTCTACCCAGCAAAACTCTCAATCACTGTAGATGGAGAAACCAAGATATTCTATGACTAAAGGAAATGCACATAATATCTCTCCACAAATCCAGCCCTACAAAGGATAATAGGTGGAAAACTCTAAAAAGGAGGGAAACTATACCCTAGAAAAAGCAAGAAAGTAATTTTTCAACAAACCCATACAAACATAATTCCACCCCTAACAACAAAAATAATGGGAAGCAACAATCACCATGCCGTAATATCTCTTAACATCAATGGACTCAATTCCCCAATAAAAAGACATAGACTAACAGACTGGACACATAAACAGGACCCAGCATTTTGCTGCATACAGGAAATGCACCTCAGTGACAAAGACAGACACTACCTCAGAGTAAAAGGCTGGAAAACAATTCTCCAAAACAATACCAAGCTGAAGTAGCCATAATAATATTGAATAAAATAGGCTTTCAACCAAAAGTTATTGAAAAAGGAAGGACAATTCAGACTCATCAAAGGAAAAATCTTCCAAGATGAACTCTTAATTCTGAACATCTATGCTCCAAATGCAAGGGCACCCACATTCATAAAAGAAACTTTACTAAAGCTAGAAGCACACATTGCACCTCACACAATAATAGTGGGAGACTTCAACACCCCATTCTCAGCACTGGACAGATCATGGAAACACAAACTAAATAGAGACACAGTGAAACTAACAGGAGTTATGAACCAAATGGATCTAACAGATATTTATAGAACATTTCCTCCCAAAGCAAAAGAATATACCTTATTCTCATTATCTCATGGTGCCTTCTCCAAAATCGACCATTTAATCGATCACAAAACAGGCCTCAATAGATACAAGAAGATTAAAATAATCCCATGAATCATATCAGATCACCACAAACTTAGGCTGGTCTTAAATACCAACAAAAACAACAGAAACACACACATACACACACAGGGAAGCTGAACAACATTCGACTCAGTGATAACTTGGTCAAGGAAGAAATAAAGAAAGAAATAAAAGGCTTTTTAGAATTTAATGAAAATGAAGACACATCATACCCAAACTAATGGGACACAATGAAAGCAGTGGTAAGAAGAAAACTCATGGCTTTAAGTGCCTCCAAAAAGAAACTGGAGAGAGCATACACTAGCAGCTTGACAGCACACCTGAAAGCTCTAGAACAAAAAAAAAGCAAATACACCCAAGAGGACTAGACAGAAGGAAATAATCAAACTCAGGTCTGAAATCAACTAAGTAGAAACAAAAAGAACTATATAAAGAATCAACAAAAACATGAGTTAATTCTTTGAGAAAATCAACAAGATAGACAATCCCTTAGGCAAACTAACCAGATGACACAGAGACAGTATCCAAATTAATAAAATCAGAAATGAAAAGGGAGGCATAAGAATGGAAATCATGGAAATTTAAAAAAAAATCAGATCCTACTGCAAAAGCTTATACTCAACCAAATTGGAAAATCTGGATGAAATGGACAATTTTCTAAGATACCAGGTGCCAAAGTTAAAACAGGAACAGATAAACCATCTAAACAGTCCCATAACCCTTAAAGAAATAGCAGTCATTAATAGTCTCACAACCAAAAAAATGCTCAGGACTAGATGGGTTTAGTTGAGAATTCTATCAGACCTTCCAAAAAAGACCGAATACCAATATTCTTCAAACTATTCCACAAATTAGAAACAGAAGGAACACTACTTAACTTGTTCTATGAAGCCACAATTACACTTATACCTAAACCACACAAAGACCAAACAAAGAAAAAGAACTTCAGACCAATTTTACTTATAAACATTGATGCAAAAATACTCAATAAAATTCTTGCCAACCGAATCCAAGAACACAGCAAAACGATCATCCACCATGATCAAGTAGGCTTTATCCCAGGGATGCAGGGATGGTTCAATATACGGAAATCCATCAACAGTAATCCACTACATAAACAAACTCAAAGCAAAAGAATACATGATCATTTCGTTAGATGCTGAAAAAGCATTTGACAAAATTCAGCATCCTTTCATGCTAAAAGTCTTGGAAAGATCAGGAATTTAAGGCCCATACCTAAACATAGTAAAAGCAATATACAGCAAACCTGTAGCTAACACCAAACTAAATGGAGAGAAACCTGAAACAATCCCACTAAAATCAGGGACTGGATTAGGCTGCCCACTCTCTCCCTATTTATTTGATAGAGTACTTGAAATTCTAGCTGGAGCAATTAGACAACAAAAGGAGGTCAAAGGGATACAAATTGGAAAGGAAGAAGTCAAACTATCACTATTTGCAGATGATATGATAGTCTACTTAAGTGACCCAAAAAACTCCACCAGCGAACTCCTATAGCTGATAAACAACTTCAGCAAAGTGGTTGGATATAAAATTAACTCAAACAAATCAGTAGCCTTCCTATACTCAAAGAATAAAGAGGCTGAGAAAGAAATTAGGGAAATGACACCCTTCATCATAGTTGCAAATAATATAAAATATCTTGGTTATACGTATCTTTCACCAAGTGAAAGATATGTAATGGCACGAACTTCAAGTCTCTGAAGATAATAATCGATGAAGACTGCAGAAGATGGAAAGATCTCTCTTGCTCATGCATTGGCAGGGATAATATAATAAAAATAGCCATCTTGCCTAAAGCAATGTACAGATTCAATGCAATCACTATCAAAATTTCAACTCAATTCTTCATAGAGTTAGAAAGAACAATTCTCAAATTGATCTGGAATAACAAAACACCCAGGATAGGGAAAACTATTCTCAACAACAAAAGAACCTCTGGTGGAATCACCATCTCTGACCTCAAGCTGTACTACAGAGCAATTGTGATAAAAAAAAAACTGCATGGTATTGGTACAATGACATACAGGTAGATCAATGGAATAGAATTGAAGACCCAGGAGCGAACCTACACACCTTGATCATTGACCAAGAAGCTAAAACCATTCAGTGGAAAAAAGACAGAATTTTCAACAAATGATTCTGGTTCAACTGGCAGTCAACAAGTAGAAGAATGCAAATTGATCCATTCTTATCTCCCTGTACAAAGCTCAAGTCCAAGTGGATCATGGATCTCCACATAAAACCGGATACACTGAATCTAATAGAAGAGAAAGTGGGGAAAACCTCAGTCACATGGGTACAGGGGAAGTTTTCCTGAACAGAACACCAATAGCTTGTGCTCAAAGATCAAGAATTAACAATTGGGAAATTATAAATTTGCAAAGCTTCTGTAAGGCAAAAGACAGGGTCAATAGGACAAAACGGCAACCAAAGAATACCCAAGATACACCTCACAGACCACATGAAGTTAAAGAGGAAGGAAGACCAAAGATGTGGATGCTTCAGTCCTATTTAAAAGGGGGGACAAAATAATCAAGGGAAGTAGAAGGTGGGAAGGACTTGGGAGGAAGAGAAGAGGTTATGAGAATAAAAAGGGAAGAATCAGGTATGGGAGGAGATTGAGGAGATGTACAGAAGGTTAGGAAATTGAACAGAGGTGTGTAGCAATGGGAGATGGGGGACTGGGGGTAGCAACCAGAAAGTCCCAGATGGCGGGAAAGCAAGAACCTCCCATGACCCCATGTGGATGACTTTAGCTTAAATATCCCACAAAGGAGAGAGAGAACTTTCTGAGACCATATTCAGAGGTTAGGGATGCCCCCCTGGGTTGAGGGATGGGCCACCCACCTATCTCTAAAATTTTAACCCAGAATTGCTCCTATCTGAAGGAAATACAGGGACAAAGTGTAGAGAAGAAACTGAAGGAAAGGCCATCCAGAGACTGCCCCACCTAGGGATTCATCCCACATGCAGACACCAAACCCAGACACTATTGCGGATGCCAAGAAGTGCTTTATATGAGCCTGATACAGCTGTCCCCTGAGAGGCTCTGCCAGATCCTGACCAATATAGATGCAGATGCTTGCAGCCAACCATTGGACTGAGCACAGCGACCCCAATGGAGGAGTTAGGGGAAGGACTGAAGGAGCTGAAGGGACCTTATCTGGCATCAATGGGAGGAGAGGCCCTTGGTTCTGTGAAGGCTTGATGCCCCAGTGTAGAGGAATGCCAGGGCTTTGAGGTGGGAGTGGGTGGGTAGGTGGGGGAACACTCTCATAGAAGCAGGGAAAGGGGGGATGGGATAGGAGGTTTGCAGAGGGGAAACTGGGAAAGGGAGTAATACTTGAAATGTAAATAAATAAAATGTCCAATTTAAAAATTACCAAATAATTAATAAAAATATTATATTGTAAAAAAAAAAAACTTCTAATGTCAGGAATTAGTTATATTTTTTTGAGTCACTAGCCAAAAGGGGCTTTATTAACCCACTCAAACATCACACTCTATTGCCAAAATGTGATGGTAAGGCTCTATTGCTAAAGCTACTACTTATATGACAAACACAGACATCAAGATAATGCTCAGCTGAAGTTTCACCTCTACTAAGTAGCATTCATGGTGCTAGAAGGTAGTCTGCATGCCTCTGGAGGACAATGACGTTCATCACCCAGCCACAAACCCTGCAAGCTATAACATGCAAGATACACTGGCACAATATTAGAACAAATGTTATTGGAGTAACCAAACACTTTAAATAGAAAACTGGATTTAAGGCTCATCTCAAGAGATGGAAGCCATGGCTCTCATTGCTAAAGTAGCCAAGGACCTGATCCTTAGACAGCTCAGGGGATTAGGGGAAAACCTAAAGCTATTCTGCTAAAAGAACATAGAGATTAATGACCTGTCTACATCTGAGTTCAGAGATAGCAGGAGGAAGACTGAGCCACACTAGCCTAGCCTGAGCATCTGAGACCTCAAAGTCAGCCTTCACAGTGGTACACTTCCTCCACCAAGGCCACACCACCTAATAGTGCCACTCCCTATAGGCCAAACATTCAAACACATGAATCTATGGGGGGCATACCTATTTCAACCACCATAGACTTCCAATGACATGCTGCTCTACCTGTAGATCAACGTATCACTCTGCCCTTGTCAGAGGAGCTTCTTATTACAATAGATGGGAACTAACATGTAGACTCACAACCTGGACAATGTACAGAGAATGAGAGATTTAGGAGCACTCAGTCCTAAATATTGTATCTTCATTAAAGACCTCTCCTCAAAGCTCAGAGAACATTGTGGCAGAGGAGGCAGAAGATGATAGGAGACAGAGATGATGGAAGTGTCCTAAGAAACAGAGTCTTCCAAATATAACAGGACTAATTCATATATAAACTCCCAGAGACTGTGGCACAATGCACAAGACTTGCACAGAATCAAGTCAGACAGGGTTTCAGCACTGAGAGGAGATGGTGGACATGGACTCCCATCTGCAACAAAGAAACTGTTTGCAATTGATAGCTGCTGGCAAAGGAAAAAATCTGTTTTCTCCAACATAGTCTCACTTGATACATTAACCACACTTCAGTGCAGTTCCCACAATCAGCAGTAGATGTCCAACCAAAAACTATCTCAATAGGACTTTAGATTTTTTGTCTCAGTTTGGTTTTTTTGATTTTTTTTGTTTGTTGGTTTTTTTTGTCTTCTTGCTTTTCTGCATATTGCTTGATTTCTGGGGTGGGGTGGGGTCATATGTGTTTCTTGTTTATTTTTTTAAGGGAGAAAGAGAGAGGGCATAAAGTTTGGTAGATAGTACCATAAGGAGGATATAGGAGGAATTGGAGGCTGGGAAACCATGATCAAAATATACTGTTGGAAATTTTTCAATTAAAAAATTGTTTACCTATGTCACAGTTTATGTATGAATGCAAACTTTGCTCTAATTATCTGTTCTTCCTTTGTTCTTAGATGCTAAGATCTCACTGTGTTGTCCATGTTTGCCTCAAACTTTGAAGATCAGTCAGTCAACATGCCTTAGCTTCTTTACATACTGTGGTTCCAATGGGAACCACAACACTAGTCTCTTTTTATTTCTTTTAAAGAAGTCTTACTATATAGCTCTGCCTGGCCTTAAGCTTACTATTTGGAGCAAGCTACTCCAAAATATTAATCCTTTTAACTCTGCCCCATTCACTGCTGTGGATTATTGGTATTTATCAACTTTTCTTTGATGCTTTTGCCAGGATCACAAGAAGTCAATGCCTGAGGCACCAGAATATCATGAGTCAGCCTCCTAGTCCGTGTTCTTGGGCTGTAAAGAGATGCCATGACCACAGCAACTCTTATAAGAGGAAAGCATTTCATCAGGACTGGTTTATAGTTTCGAACTTTAGTTTACTATTAAACCTACATTAACATTATCATCATGGCGGGGGTAGCGGGAAACCTGGTGGCACACAATCAGACATAATGCTGGAAAAGTAGCTGAGAGTTCTGGCTCTTCAGACAGCAGGAAGAGAGAAACTGGGCCTGGTTTGGGCTTTTGAAATCTTGAAGCCCATCCTGAGTGACACACTTGCTACATACAGCACAGGGACATCTTCTAATTCTTCTCAAGTAGTGCTACTTCCTGATGGCTAAGCATGCAAATGTATGAGCCTCTGGGGGCCATTTTAATTCAAACTGTTAACAGTCATGCTGTGTTTAACCCTCCAACATGTGTTTCTGCTTCAAGAGATGCATTAGCTATCCTACGTTTTTTTACAGTTCATATAAATTTTACAATCTGCTTCTCAGCTTCTACCACACATCTTGCTAATATTCTGATTGATATCGCATTGAGTCTGTGAATAAATTTTATGAAACTGGACATTTTACTAATTTTCACTGTGGTAACCTCAGAACAGAGTATCTCTCTACTCCCTTAAATTTGTTTCTTTCTGCAACAATGTGACTTTCATTTTATAAGTTGTCTGCCTGTTTTAAACATCTTAGAATATCACATATTTTGCAGCATTTTCATAGTACTGGCTTTTAGTATTTGTTAATTGTTTGGATGTAATTGTTTATTGGATTTTTTTATTCGATATAATTTATTTACATTTCAAATGATTTCCCCTTTTCTAGCCCCCCACTCCCTGAAAGTCCGGTAAGGCCCCTTCTCTTCCCCTGTCCTCCCACCCACCCCTTCCCACTTCCCCGTTCTGGTTTTGCTGAATACTGCTTCACTGAGTCTTTCCAGAACCAGGGGCCACTCTTCCTTTCTTCTTGTACCTCATTTGATGTGTGGATTATGTTTTGGGTATTCCACTTTTCTAGGTTAAAATCCACTTATTAGTGAGTGCATACCATGATTTACCTTTTGAGTCTGGGTTACCTCACTTAGCATGATGTTCTCTAGCTCCATCCATTTGCCTGAGAATTTCATGAATTCATTGTTTCTAATGGCTGAATAGTTCTCCATTGTGTAGATATACCACATTTTTTGCATCCACTCTTCTGTTGAGGGATACCTGGGTTCTTTCCAGCATCTGGCAATTATAAATAGGGCTGCTATGAACATAGTAGAGCATGTATCCTTATTACATGGTGGGGAATCCTCTGGGTATATGCCCAGGAGTGGTATAGCAGGATCTTCTGGAAGTGAGGTGCCCAGTTTTCTGAGGAACCGCCAGACTGATTTCCAGAGTGGTTGTACCAATTTGCAACCCCACCAGCAGTGGAGGAGTGTTCCTCTTTCTCCACATCCTCTCCAACACCTGCTGGCTCCTGAATTTTTAATCTTAGCCATTCTGACTGGTGTAAGATGAAATCTCAGGGTTGTTTTGATTTGCATTTCCCTAATGACTAATGAAGTTGAGCATTTTTTAAGATGCTTCTCCGCCATCCGAAGTTCTTCAGGTGAGAATTCTTTAACTCTGTACCCCATTTTTTAATAGGGTTGTTCAGTTTTCTGGAGTCTAACTTCTTGAGTTCTTTATATATATTGGATATTAGCCCTCTATCTGATGTAAGATTGGTGAAGATCTTTTCCCAATTTGTTGGTTGCCAATTTGTCCTCTTGATGGTGTCCTTTGCCTTACAGAAACTTTGTAATTTTATGAGGTCCCATTTGTCAATTCTTGCTCTTAGAGCATACGCTATTGGTGTTCTGTTCAGAAACTTTCTCCCTGTACCGATGTCCTCAAGGGTCTTCCCCAGTTTCTTTTCTATTAGCTTCAGAGTGTCTGGCTTTATGTGGAGGTCCTTGATCCATTTGGATTTGAGCTTAGTACAAGGAGACAAGGATGGATCAATTCGCATTCTTCTGCATGCTGACCTCCAGTTGAACCAGCACCATTTGTTGAAAAGGCTATCTTTTTTTCATTGGATGTTTTCAGCCTCTGTCGAGGATCAAGTGGCCATAGGTGTGTGGGTTCATTTCTGGATCTTCAATCCTGTTCCATTGATCCTCCTGCCTGTCACTGTACCAATACCATGCAGTTTTTAACACTATTGCTCTGTAGTATTGCTTGAGGTCAGGGATACTGATTCCCCCAGATTTTCTTTTGTTGCTGAGAATAGTTTTAGGTATCCTGGATTTTTTGTTGTTCCAGATGAATTTGATAATTGCTCTTTCTAACTCTGTGAAGAATTGAGTTGGGATTTTGATGGGTATTGCATTGAATCTGTATATTGCTTTTGGCAAAATGGCCATTTTAACTATATTGATTCTACCGATCCATGAGCATGAGAGGTTTTCCCATTTTTTGAGGTCTTCTTCCATTTCCTTCTTCAGAGTCTTGAAGTTCTTGTCGTTTATTGGATTTTTGAGTTTATATATGAATCCTGTGCCTTACAACAATTCAAGGTTCCTTGTGCTGAGGAAATTTTCAGTGAATTGCATTAAATTTATAATGCAGATTATGTTATAATCTCTATAATTTCTGATGCCAGTATTTAGTAGCTTTTAGTGCCTGTCCCAAGGTCTTGGCCTTACTAAGCAAGTGCTGTATCAGTGAGCATATCACCCAATATGTTGACATTATTGTATTTGTGAGGTAGCGTTACTGGATCTTTCATTAAATTTTTTTTCTTTCTTTTTTCTTGAAAAGGGAAGAAAAACACTTTATGATAAAATTAAAGATTTACATGGAAAATACTTCAGATAAAATAGAAGAGACAAAGAAAAACACGTTAAAATTGACATTTTTTATGGAAAATTAAAGAGTAAAGTGGTACACATAAAACAGTGCTAAATTAATTGAAATATGAAATAGAAACATTTTCTAATAGAACTGAAGATTGATGTGGAAAATATTTCTGATAAAATTGTAGAAAAAACATGTTGGATTTGAAGACTATCATGGAAAATTTTATATAGATTCAATAATGGTAGGCATAAAAGTATCCCTAAGTTGATTAAAAGTGGAATTATAAGCATTTCCTGATAAACTTGAAGATTTACATGGAAAATATAATTTTCTGATAAAATTGAAGAAATATATAGAAAAACATGTTAAAATGAAAGATTATCATGAAAATTGTAAAGATAAAATGATAGGCATAAAGATAATACTAAGTTGACTGAAGTTGGAATTATAAACATTTTCAGATAAAATTGAAAATTTACATGGAAAATATTTCTGGTAAAATTCAATAATTATGTAGACAAACACATTAAAATTGACTATTTCATGGAAAGTTTTACATATAAAATGATAGATATAAAAACTCTTTCTAAATTAATTGAAGGTGGAATTAGAAACATTTGTGATAAAATCAAAGATTAACATTGAAAGCATTTCTGATAAAATAGAGGAAATATATAGGAAGAGATATTAAAATTGAAGATTATCATGAAAAATAATGCAGATCAAATGGTAAACATAAAAACATTGCTAAATTATTTAAAAGGGGAATTACAAACATTTTCTGATAAATTGAAAATTTGCATGAGAAATATTTCTGTTAGTCTATGTCTTTTTATTGGGGAGTTGAGTCCATTGTTGTTAAGAGATATTAAGAAATAGTGATTGTTGCTTCCTGTTATTTTTGATGTTATTTTTATGTTTTTGTGGGTATCGTCTTTTGGGTTTGTTGGGAGAAGATTACTTTCTTGCTTTTTCTAGGGTGTAGCTTCCCTCCTTGTGTTGGTATTTTCCATCTATTATCCTTTGAAGGGCTGGATTTGTGAACAGATTTTGCGTAAATTTGTTTTTATCATGGAATATCTTGGTTTCTCCATCTATGATGATTGAGAGTTTTGCTGGGTATAGTAGTCTGGGCAGGCATTTGTGTTCTCTTAGGGTCTGTATGAGGTCTGCCCAGGATCTTCTAGCTTTCATCGTCTCTGGTGAGAAGTCTGGTGTAATTCTGACAAGTCTGCCTTTATAAGTTACTTGCCCTTTTTCCCTTACTGCTTTTAATATTCTTTCTTTGTTTAGTGAAATTGGTGTTTTGATTATTATGTGCCAGGAGGAGTTTCTGTTCTGTTCCAGTCTGTTTGGAGTTCTGAAGGCTTTTTGTATGTTCCCTGGCATCTCTTTCTCTAGGTTAGGGAAGTTTTCTTCTATGATTTTTTTTGAAGATGCTTACTGGCTCTTTAAGTTGCAAATCTTCGCTATCATCTATACCTATAATCCTTAGGTTTGGCCTTCTCATTGTGTCCTGGAGTTCACGGATGTTTTGGGTTACCAGCTTTATGCATTTTGCATTTTCTTTGACTGTTGAGACAATGTTTTCTATGGTATCTTCAGGACCTGACATTCTTTCTTCTATTTCTTGTATTCTGTTGTTCATGCTTGAATCTATGACTTCTGAATTCTTTCCAAGGTTTTCTATCTCCAGAGATGTCTCACTTTATGATTTCTTTATTGTTTCTACTTCCAGTTTTAGATCCTGGATGGTTTTGTTCAGTTCCTTCACTTGATTGTTTGTGTTTTCCTGTAATTCTTTAAGGGATTTTTGTGTTTCTTCTATAAGGGCTTCTGCCTGTTTACCCATGATCTCCTGTATTTCTTTAAGGGATTTTTGTGTTTCCTCTTTAAAGGCTTTTACTTGTTGACCAATGTTCTCCTGCATTTCTTTAAGGGAGTTGTTTATGTCCTTCTTGAAGCCCTCTATCAGCATTATGAGATACAATTTTAAATCCGACTCTTGCTTTTCTGGTGTGTTGGGGTATACGGAAATTGCTGTGGTGGAAGAACTGGATTCTGATGTTGCCAAGTGGCCTTGGTTTCTGTTGGTTTGGTTTTTGTGCTTGCCTTTCACCATCTGGTTATCTCTGGTGTTAGTTGGTCTTACTGTCTCTGGATGGAGTTTGTTCCTCCTGTGGACCTGACGCCATCTATATCTGCGTGTCTCCTCTTCTGCTCTCTCATGCATTTCCCAGGCTCCCTTTCTCTAAAAATATTTTCTTCTTTAATATATATAATATTTTAATTAATTCTCTGAGATTTTCATATAATGTATTTATATTATAATCACCCTTATATTATATATAATATAATACATTATACTCATACCTCCAGTTCCTTTTTCCTCTACCCCAACCTTTCTATTTCCATATCTTCTTGTTTTCTTTGTTTTTGAAACATATTTTCTCGTGAAGCAAACAGGAGAAAGGATATTCTTCTAAAGCAAGAAGGTGAAAGGACACGTGAGGAAGGATTCTTTACTTAGAGCACACATGTATTGGTCCACCTTATTTCATGTACCTGGGCTCCATTTGTAGGGACTCCATAGAGAGAAATGCACCAAAAAGCTTCTTTTGGTGTGTGTCGGCTTCTTGCCACTTCCAAGGACTTGGGAGGATTGGTAGAGTGATGTCAGCTGAGACAGAGATAGACTCACGTGCTGTGACAAGACCCATGGAGGACATGTGATGTTTGGAGTGAGTATAAATAAGACTCCACACTGACAGAGGCTGAGCTTGGCTTGCTTATAGATGTATAGAGTTAGCTTGCAACACTTGTTCTAGAGTCTTTGATGATCTTTGCTTTGCTGAGAGAGGCTGGGCCAAGGACTTCTCCTGGCATTCCTGCTGGTCCTTCCTGCTGACTAGTGCTGAGACTGAGGCTGAGGCCCATCTGTCTCTGCTAGGTAGTGCCATCGCTGCTGATTTGTTATCTGACTCTATTGAACTGGACTGCTGGTGTACCTGTGAAGTGTTTTCAAGTGGATTGAGCTGCTGTTGCTGACCTGTGAACCGAACTGCCAATTTCCAGACAACAAAGACAGGAATTTGCTCCAAAGAGCCATTTTTAAACTAATCCACTTCCCCTGTATCCTTTCTTTTCCACAACCTCTGGTGGGTGGTGCGTTAAACGGAGGTTAAAGTGTTTAAGAACCATCATTAAAAAATAAAGGTCGATGTCCTTCAATAGAGGAATGGACACAGAAAATGTGGTACATTTACACAGTGGAGTACTACTCAGCTATTAAAAACAATAAATTCATGAAATACTTAGGCAAATGGATGGAACTAGAAAATATCAACCTGAGGTAACCCAATCACAAAAGAACACACATGGTATGCACTCACTGATAAGTGGATATTAGCCAGAAGCTCAGAATACCAAGATACAACTCACAGACCACATGAAGCTCAAGAAAAAGGAAGACCAGTGTGGATGCTCTGGTCCTTCTTAGAAGGGGGAACAAAATATTCACAGAAGCAAATACAGAGACAAAGTGTGGAGCAGAGACTGAAGGAAAGGCCACCCAGAGACCGGCTCACCTGGGGATCCATCCCATATACAGTCACCAAACACAGACACTATTATGGGTGCCAGCAAGTGCTTACTGACAGGAGCCTGATATAACTGTGTCCTGAGAGGATCTGCCAGTGCCCGACAAATACAGAGGCAGGTACTCACAGCCAACCACTCAACTGAGCACGGGGTCTCCAATGGAGGAGTTAGAGAAAGGACTGAAGGAGTTGAAGGGGTTTGCAAGTGCATATGAAGAACAACAATATCAAACAACCAGAGCTCCCAGGGTCTAAACCTCCAACCAAGGAGTACACATGGAGGAACTCATGACTCTAGCCATATATGCAGTAGAGGATGGCCCTGTTAAGCATCAATGAGAGGAGAGGCCCTTGGTCCCGTGATGGCTCCATGCCTCAGTTTAGGGGAATTTGAGGATGCGGAGGTGGGAGTGGGGAGGTGGGTGGGTCTGTGGGAGGGGGCACACCCTTATAGAAGCAGGAAGAGGGGGATGGGATAAGGGTTTTCTAAAGGTAAAAATAGGGAAAGGGGATAACATTTGAAATGTAAATAAATAAAATATTCAATAAAAATAAAAAAGAAAACTACACTTAAAAAGATAAAGATTGAAAAAATAAAGTTACACATGTGTATAAGTGTTTTGACAGCATATATGTGTTTAAACCACATGCATCCCTGCCTGGTGTCTGAAGATGTCCAAGGGAGTTATTGGTTCCCAGGGAACTGCAATTAAGAATGATTGTAAGCCACCTTGTGGGTGCTGGTGACCACAACTCACATTCTCTGCTCATACATATGGAACCATCTCTCCAGCTCCTCTTTCTGCCTTTTTATTATCAATCCATGCTAATTTTGCTATTTGTGTACTACTGTGTGTGAGACCATTCACTGAAGAGTGGCAATGTGTGTGATATGTATTTATTGTAGTCATCTCACACTATAACATCCTGTTGCCTTTCAATTCACATTCCTATTGACCCCTTTAAATTTCCAATATAGTATAGCTTCAATGTTCTTGTCTTTTTTGGGGGGTGCTGTCAAGTGATGAGTTTGATTATGGTTACTTAAAATAGCATGAGTAGAGGAGTTATTTAACAGGAGAATGAGCACAATTCTGAAGCAAACATCTCTTCTGTCCCTAGATAGAGGAGTGTGACCTCATGATCCTCTTCTCCAGCAACTGTCAATTGTCTACAAGTCTTCATGGAGGGAATGGGCTTCCTGAACTTCTAACCCTTCCTTGGAAGAGTGGTCAAGGGCCAATTGTACATGGACTCAAAGTTACCGAGAGTTCAGGATTGTAATTAACTATACCATAACTTGAAGACTGAACTTAGGAAGTTCTTCTTTCTCCAGCTTATAATAACATTTTATGTATACACTTCCTGAATGTTTCTTGACTCCTGGAGTGCGTGATATATGTCCCATTCAATGCAGAATACTCACTAGTAACTTACTCTCAGCACTTTGGCCACTTCAGAGTCTCTGCAGAAACTGTTGCCTAATGCAAAAAGACAAATTTCTAAGCCAAACTGAAAGCAGCCTTAACTTATGAACATAAACATAAAGATAACTATTTAGAAGACAAGTGGACTAAATTTGGTGAAATATTCTTATTTCAGCAATGGGCTTACTTTTTATATGCAAGTTTGCCCTTTTAATGTATAACTCTTTTAGTACATTTTACTGAAAAGTCTATAGAAAATTGAACATAGAAACCATTTCACAAGACCTTTCACTACAGATTTGCTCTCTTAATCAGTGAATGGTTAGTATTTTGATTCCCAATCAAAATTTTTATTCCTGTTTTTCTTTCTCAGGACATTCAGACTTTCCTATCACAGTCAGTGTGAGATATACGTGCTGAATTGTGGGGATAGAGCTCAGGGATACTTCTAGACCTTCATTAGTGTCCAGAACAGCTCCTACTAAAAGAATGGTGCATGTAACTCCAGCCACTATTTATTAGAAGCAGGTGCACAGTCAAATTGTTCAAAATACCTAACTTGGTCAAAGAGTCCAGTGTGAGCAGATGTAGCAGAGCAAGGATAATTTGAAATTTCACCTTTCATCAAGTCCTGTACTAGCTCCAACTTTTGCTTTGTGTTTGGAAACACTCCAGGATACTCTTAGCCTTCAGTCACCATCATTGCAAGACACAATCCTCTTGACATGATCAGCTACTTTTCTTCTTCATGCTGCTAATCTCATGGAGATAAGCGAAATTGATGATATCAATTCCAATCCAATATCCAATTGGATATCAAATCCAATTCTCCACTCCAAAAGGTGTTTCTGGGGAAAGAGCTAGGCCAGACATTCGAAGAATAAGAAGAGAGGTATAAAGCATTTCAAATGAGCCTCTGAAAGTAGGAGAGCTAAGAACCCAATTGACCAGCATCCAGAGCTCAAACAATTCCTCTAGCATTGACTCTACCCTTCACTTCCATGTACCGGCAGCTTTTTCAACATATGCCACCTTAATTTCTAGCTGACATCATAGAGTGGGCTTCTGAACCTCTGGAAGAATGGATATATGAAGAGGATGGTTATTTTGGACCCTATAAGAAAATCCTCTCTTTTGTTTTATTTTGACAAGGTGTGTCCTGAAATAAATATCAATTCAATATGAAAAAAATCCTCACTCAGTTGGCTCATCAAGCACATTACCCTTGAAGGCTGGCCCCCATGTTAAATATCAATGTCCTTTTAGGTGGATCTAGATCTACCTAGTGCTTCCACATTGGAACATTCAGATGTCAGTGTTCATCCAATCCTGAATAACTTGACACAAATTCATGGTCCTCCTATCCAGAAGTTCCAATTGTCCTATTGGCCTTCGGATCAAATAAGTTATACTAGTTGTGAAATCAGTGCTTTCACCAAATGTTATCGTTTATTTGACACTCAGCATGTGCAAAGCACTTGATATATATCCTCTCAGGTACATGCTGGGCCCTGGGTATCATTATTCACTTCTAAAGACCGTAATGCAACCTGATTTAGGCAATATTTCTTGAAACATAGGTCATGGAGCCCTTCCAGTCAACTTTTGATTAAACTGCTGTAGCTGCCGTAGCCTAGAATCTATATATCCAGAGACAAACAGTTGGACCAAATGACCTGCTTGGGCACAGACACTAGAGGAAATGGACACTATAGCTCAGTACTAATGGTGTTGGCTGTTCATCCTTTCTGAATGCTCTGATGATGTAACAGCTGTTACTGAGAAGATTCTGTGTTTCCTATCCCCCCAGCCCTGTAGTCTCTCTTACCATGTAGAAAAGATGGAAGGCACTGGGCTGCAGTCCTGCTATCACAACTGCTATAAACTATTATGTGTCCCCATGTTTTGTTGAGAAAAATTCTGTTTCTTTGACATAATTCACCATCTTCTTTTCTCACCCTCTTTCTGAAAGATCCTTGAAACTTGTTTGTGTGTGTGTCGGGGGTTGGGGGAAGCTGAGAGGGGGGCGGAAGTAGGCACACGTGTGTCACATTAAGGACTAAGCATTACAAAGGCTCTTATGCTCTTCACAGTAAACAGCCAAGGATTTCTATTAATTGCCATCTACTTCAGCTTTCTCTGAACAAGGTCAAAAGATGCTCTAATCTATGACTATATCAATAAGTTGTTGGGAGTCACTTTAATATTAATGTCTGTTTAGCAGAATAACAGTAGTGGGTTGTCCCCTAGTATCTATGGCTTATCAAGTTGCAGGTTCTTAGACCCTTTCACAGAACCAGATGTGTATACAAAATCATATAGTGAGCTTTACAGCCAATCAGAGAATGGTTGACTACTCTTGTAATATTCCTGCCACTATCGATCTAGTGCACACATCATATCAGGCTAGGTATTGTCGTTTTGAACATTCACAGTTGAATGAGACTAATGATTCCATTTTCACTCTTGTAGCATGCATGGCACCATGAAAAGCATACTTCAGGTTGGCTCCCATTTTAATGTCTCCATGTTCCATGGCACAATTTAATCTTAAGGAATATATATATATATATATATATATATATATATATATATATATAGAGAGAGAGAGAGAGAGAAGAAACGGAAGTTGTAATTAAATTATAATTATGGAAGATGTAATTAAATTATAATTTTTTTTTTTTGGTTTTTCGAGACAGGGTTTCTCGTATAGCCCTGGCTGTCCTGGAACTCACTCTGTAGACCAGGCTGGCCTCAAACTCAGAAATCCACCTGCCTCTTCCTCCCATGTGCTGGAATTACAGGTGTACACCACCACTGCCTGGCTAAATTGTAATCTTAAAAATAAAAAGTAAAATGGATGATCTCTAAGAATCTGGTGTTTTGTATAGCATATGCAGAGTGCCTTGTGTTTTATGACTTCAGAGATCAGGAAATCTGTAATATACAGGACAAGCCACAGACTAGCAGCTCATGAAATAACAGTTGGCAGTTTGAAGCAGAAGATATTTAGCTTATAGACCTAGGAAGAACTGATGCTGTGAATGAGGTCTTCAGGAAATCCGCATGTTGACAACTGCTTCCATTCCCCTGCTTCAGTTCAGGTTCAACCTTGCTACCCTAAAACCAATAAGATAGCCTGTAGGTCAGAAGGCTAGGTAGATGCTAGGGGGTGCTTGACCCAGAGTCAGACCAGTAGGAACAGAATGTTTGAAACATAGCATGAAAAAGAAATGTTAACAGCATGCTTGTCACTCAGTAAGAATAAAGCATGTTCGAGAACAATGCCTGCAATGCAGCACACAGTGAGAACAGTGGTAACACCATGTTTGCAGTGAGAAAGAACAGCACTAGCACACTCTTTTCACGTTGTAGGAGCCAGGGTTGAAGAAGCTGCAGAGATGTCTCAGTAGTGTAAAGTGCTTTCTGCTTTCCCAGAGGACCTACGTGGGGAGCCCATCATTCACATTAGACAGCTCGCAACCAATTGTAGCTCCATCATCTCTGAGGAATCCAGTGTTGTCTTCTGGCCTCTGTAGCTCCACCCCCACCCCACCCACCCCACATGCACTTACACATTCCTTAAACACCCATGGGCCAACACACACATATTGGTAAAAATAAATACTAAGTCTTAAGAAAACAGAGAAGCAGATTTGGGGACACTGACACTGAACCCTTCACTGTAGGAAATATTCATTTCACTTAGCTGTAAGTTGATATTCAAGATTCTAGTGGATTGCCTGTGCTCTGGAGTGACTGCTATATTCTCATCATCAACTTTTCCCTCTGTCTGGGGCTGAGAAAAGAAACATTAGTGACTTTCCATAGCTGCTCAACCAGTCAGTAAGTCTTCCTGCTGCCCAGCAAGGATTTCACATTCTCCTTCTATCCCATATCAGAGCCTGCATGCACACTAAGCAAACCCTCTGCTCAGGTCGCAGAGACAGCCTCATCTGGTGTCTATGCTGCCTGCACATTGAGACCCAGAACGCCCTGGGTAAGGAAGGCTCTTACTATCCAGAACATTGGTAGAGAAAATCATGAGATATTTCATTGAGACTCGACGCTTTACTTCAATGCATTTGAATAAGTCGATCACTGTGACATAGGAAAAGGGATGATTTTAGAATAAAAGCAATACTGTTCCAAGCTCATTTGCTCTATGATCTTCTGGCCCCTCCCATTTTCATATGCAGATTTCCCCTCTCTTCCCTCACTACAACATTCTCCTATCCATATTTCATTTAGCATGATATTGTGAAGGTGATGCTGTATATAAGATACTTAGTAGAGCAAGCTGTATTCCAGGTTATCCTGGAGAGAGAATTTTTGTGAGCAATTGTGTTCTGAGGCTCTTGGAATTTCATGATAAGCTTGTAAGAGTATTTGAATAAACAAGTCTTTAACTATATCCCATGGACTAATGATGTAAAGTCCAGAGTGTGTTGAAGACTTTTCCAGTGCCACATGGGTTTTTAGATCGAGGACAAAGGAGAGTGTGATTGCAAAGTAGTGTTTTAACCTCTGAGGCAGTGCTGCAGCTCATCTCTCCATACAGCCCTGCCTTTGTGCAGAGCCTGTGTCACACAACCAGATCCCAACACAGAACAGGCAAGGAAGCCAGGAGGTGTTTACAAATTCATTCCTGGCATCTGATGCCTTTTTACTGTGTCCCTGAGATCCAAACACTTTCCATTGGGTGTGCTGCGATCTCTGAGCCCTTCCAAAGTCAGGTGAACCTGTCATTGCCTTTAAGTTATCCCCTCCCTGTGCTGCTTCCTTCTGCATCTGTTAACTATTACAGATACATATGAGTTGTGTTTCTACAGTACTTTCAAAGTTACAAACATCTTCTCATGCATTTTCTTTTTCTCATGTTTTAAAGCATATATTGCTTATACTTAATATTGAGTTTCATTATAACAGGTTCACATATGAATATATTTTGATGTCATTCACTCCACATTATGCTCTGCCGACTGCCTCCCACTCATACTGATGTCCTTTCCCATCTCAGTCACTTTTCCTTTTTACTTTCATGCTGGCTTATTTCAGGAGGAAACCAATGGTTTTGATTAGGATTTCTTAGCAGAGCCTAGGCAACGGGTTATTTATATTGCATGTGCCGCTTATCCCCACTCCTTGGGTAAAAGCTCCCTAGGGAAGAATGGAAACTGTTAACTGCCTAAAATTGCCCTGGGGATGACAGAGCCTGGTGAGCCCCTCCCTTCAAGAGAAATAAAAAGAAAATTCCTTTTACGGAATGTATTCTTTAAGTAACTTCCTGTAGTTAGCATCCAAAGGTGGACTTTTGCTATGATGTGCTCTGTAAGTGCATATCATACTTTTCTCACATTTCTCCTGCCATTTCCTTTGCTGTGCCGTCTGTAGACAATTCATCGCATGAAAGAGTCTTAGGAATTCATCCCCTTCTTCATCTCATTATAGTCACTGCTTCAGTCAACCCTTACCAAGTTTATTCTTTCTCAGTAAATTTTAATGTATTATATAAAAATTAATCAACACAACAAATTGCATGTATTTCTGGGTACATGGAAGCTTCCATCCATGTATGTGCATATCTTAGATCTGTAAATTTTTTTGTAATTTTGATTTTGTTCTGGAGAGAGAGAGAGAGAGAGAGAGAGAGAGAGAGAGAGAGAGAGAGAGAGAGAGACAGAGACAGAGAGAGAGAGAGATCCTGGGCTAAAGGATTCTTTTGTGCCAGGCTATTACATAACTTACATTACAGTGTTGTGCTATGGTGTCACTCTATGTGTGTGTGTGTATGTGTCTGTGTGTGAGTGTGTGTGTTTGTGTGCACTCCTGTTCTGAGGTAAAAGGGTAGAGCCAATGGCTGCAAGCTCAATGGAAGGCTGATGGCTCTCTGTTGTCTGTCTCTATCATGAGGAAGAGAGGTACATCTGCTAATTTGAATGGATTTCAAGGCTGCTAGTTGGCTGTTTTCAAAAGAATTGTGACAAAGAGCTATGATCTCTGATACTACCAGACCATGTGTCATTTCATGCTGAAGTGTTTAGAGACATCACTCAAAACTGAAGTCATTGGGTAGTTTTGGAGAATACACATTCTGGGGTATCTGGGAACATGAAGATTGTAGCTTTATCCAAAAGAATGCAGCAAAGTTAGTCCCTCAGACTGAGGCTATTTGGCCTTTGTCTCAAGACAAAGAACTTGGGTGGTCTACATAGGCTCCTTAGAGATCTAACTGCTCCATTTTAACTTGGTGTGTGTCTCAGAGAGAACCTACCTTAGACAAGAAGGGATCAAGAAGTGTTTTTCCAGGAAGAGACCAAGGAACTTAAAAACAGCTGCCTCTGGAGGATCAAACAACTAGGGTAACAAGGGCCCTTGAATGCTCAAAGAAATTGGGTGGGGCAAGCAAGGGAGGAATGGAAGGAGCTGCTCTGGAGTTCCATTGCTGGGAGTACTTTACAACAAAGATGTTGTCCTTGAATGTTTCTGCCTAAATTAGCATCTTTGATCTTCCTGTCACTCGGGATTCACTCACCTGTTGAACATGCCTATGGATACCAGAGGCTTCCCTTATATCTAAATGGTATTATTCCAACCAGATGTGCAGTTCTTCATGTAAAGGAATGATCTTCATGCTGAAGGTGAAGGGGCTTAAAAGGGGAGAGTATAGGGGGTTAGGGGAGTGTGGCAAGGCGGCGTGGGGGAAGGTGTCCAGGCGGGCCCTTGCCTGGGCACCTCTGCCCCTGAGGGACCACACACACAGGCATAGTATATAATAGAGTTTATTCAGAGTAGGGGATGGGAGTTAGTGGTAGAGAGTGGGCAGAGAGAGAGAGAGAGAGAGAGAGAGAGAGAGAGAGAGAGAGAGAATAGAGAGAGAGAATAGAGAGAGTGGAGGCCGGCCATGACCATGTGGAGGGGGGAAGAGCCCAAGGGGCAGAGAGGTGAGAGAGTGTGGGAGAGCAGAGAGCAAAGAGTGAGAGGAGGGGCAAGTAGCCCCTCTTATAGTGCAAGATCTCTGGGGCGGGGCAGAGCTGGCTATTGCCAGGTAGGTGTGGGGTGGAGCTTAGACAAAACATCAACAGAAGCTCCCCACCTCAATCCTTCACCTCAGTCTCTTTCTACCATAGGTGATCAATCTTACCATTTCTATGCAGTAATATAACAAACTTTCAATAGTTTATAAAGGTAGTATTAGAGTTTAGAAACACAACTTTGTATGCCTTTTCCTCAAAGACCCCAGAACTTGAAGCATATTTACTATTTGTTTTATGATAACTTTCTGATCAATAGTAGGAAAGATCAGGCTGTTGATTAGAATTTGTGTGTTCTCTACTTGGTTTCTAAGAAACCGCAGTAAGAGATACTCTCCTAAACTAGTTACATGTGACAATGATGCCCCCCCCCCATAACATCCCCTATGCTTTAGTTCCAGAGATCAGATCTCCCAAATTGGACCTCGCCAGAGTTAGAGTGTCCATTTTTCTGGAAGGGAAAGAGTCCATGACCAATGCGCCCCACAATTTCTCTCCTTTTGATTTTGCTTTGTTCCCAAAGGGAATTGCTTGTTTAAATCGACAGTTCTGAGATTCCTTATATAGCCTTATATACAATACATGTGTCTTTATGCTTGCATGTACACGGTGTGTGTAGGACTGAGCTATCCATTGTGGCTACATGTGCACAGATAAAATCGGATGATCTGCGTGTCCCCTACTCTCAGTTCTGGAATTGCAAGCATGTAGGGTCATGGCTGTCTTTTGTAATCATAATGAATATACAAACATATTATCCACACTAAGCCAGCAAGCACATTTCCCACTGCTTTGGTTGGTATACTATTGCTGTGAAGAGACATTATCACCATGGCAATTCTTTTTGCTTTTTAAATATTTATTATAAACAAAATTTTTAAATCATTTATATCCATGTGCTCACTCATTTAACATAGCAATCAGTATTTTTCAGTTTTTGGACAACCATGTTTTTACTGAAAAAGGAATTAAAAACACTTTATGATAAAATTGAAGATTTACATGGAAAATATTTCTGATAAAATAGAAGAGATATATAGAAAAACACATTAAAATGGACAGTTTTCATGGAAAAATTAAAGAGTAAAGTGGTAGACATAAAAACATTGCTAAATCAATTGAAAAATGAAATAGAAATATTTTATCATAGAATTGAAGATTTATGTGGAAAATATTTCTGATAAATTGTAGCAAAAGGTAGAAAAACATGTTAAAATGGAAGATTAGCATGAAAATTTTTATATAGATATAATAATGGTAGGCATAAAAGTATTCCTAAGTTGATTGAAAGTGGAATTAAAACATTTCCTGATAAAAGTGAAGATTTATGTGGAAAATACATGTAAATTACATTTACACCATAAAATTGAAGAAATATATATATATATACAGAAAAACAGGTTAAAATTGAAGATTACCATGAAAAACTATACAGATAAAATGATAGGCATAAAGTAATTCTATATTGATTAAAAGTGGAATTATAAACATTTTCAGGTAAAACTGAAGATTTGCATAGAAAATATTTCTGATAAAATTCAAGAAATAGAAAAACATGTTAAAATTGAGTATTTCATAGAAAATTATACACATAAAATGATAGCTATAAAAACCTTTCTAAATTAATTGAAGTTGGAATTAAAAACTTTTTTGTGATAAAATCAGAGATTTACATGGAAAACATTTCTGAGAAAATAGAAGAAATATATAGAAAAACATTTTAGAATTGAAGATTATCATGAAAAATAATGCAGATAGAATGGTAGACATAAAAACATCACTAAATTAATTGAAAGGAATTACCAACATTTTCTGATAAAATTGAAGATTCTGAGAATGGAGTGTTCCCTCCCCCAGCGTTTGAGCTGGGCTTTCGCATCTCTGCATTATCATCAGTTCTCAGCCCATGAAGTCCCTGGCCCTTTGTTCTTTTTTTTTTTTTTTTAAATTTCATTATTTTTTTTATTCGATATATTTTTTATTTACATTTCAAATGATTTCCCCTTTTCTAGCCCCCCACTCCCCGAAAGTCCCATAAGCCCCCTTCTCTCCTCCTGTCCTCCCACCCACACCTTCCCACTTCCCCGTTCTGGTTTTGCTGAATACTGTTTCACTGAGTCTTTCCAGAACCAGGGGCCACTCCTCCTTTCTTCTTGTACCTCATTTGATGTGTGGATTATGTTTGGGGTATTCCAGTTTTCTAGGTTAATATCCACTTATTAGTGAGTGCATACCATGAGTCACCTTTTGAGTCTGGGTTACCTCACTTAGTATGATGTTCTCTAGCTCCATCCATTTGCCTAAGAATTTCATGAATTCATTGTTTCTAATGGCTGAATAGTACTCCATTGTGTAGATATACCACATTTTTTGCATCCACTCTTCTGTTGAGGGATACCTGGGTTCTTTCCAGCATCTGGCAATTATAAATAGGGCTACTATGAACATAGTAGAGCATGTATCCTTATTACATGGTGGGGAATCCTCTGGATATATGCCCAGGAGTGGTATAGCAGGATCTTCTGGAAGTGAGGTGCCCAGTTTTCGGAGGAACCGCCAGACTGATTTCCAGAGTGGTTGTACCAATTTGTAACCCCACCAGCAGTGGAGGAGTGTTCCTCTTTCTCCACACCCTCTCCAACACCTGCTGTCTCCTGAATTTTTAATCTTAGCCATTCTGACTGGTGTAAGGTGAAATCTCAGGGTTGTTTTGATTTGCATTTCCCTAATGACTAATGAAGTTGAGCATTTTTTAAGATGCTTCTCCGCCATCCGAAGTTCTTCAGGTGAGAATTCTTTGTTTAACTCTGTACCCCATTTTTTAATAGGGTTGTTTGGTTTTCTGGAGTCTAACTTCTTAAGTTCTTTATATATATTGGATATTAGCCCTCTATCTGATGTAGGATTGGTGAAGATCTTTTCCCAATTTGTTGGTTGCCGATTTGCCCTTTTGATGGTGTCTGCAGGAGCTCATGGGACAACTCATTTACCCCATGATGGTGAACCAGAACACAGAGGGTATGGGCAGGGAAACTATCTGGCCTGGAGCCCCTTATGTACCATTCCGATGTCCCAGTGTCTAACAACAAGGCCTCGTGTCCAAAAGGTTTCAAAACATTCCACAGTGGCACCCCTGATTGCAGCCAAAGTGCCAACACCTGAGTGTCTTAGTGGACACTTCACATTTAAACTGTAACAGACTCTGCTGTTTTACTTTTTTTACTCAATTTCAACATGTGGCAATCCAACCTGTTCACGTTTGGCGTACATATTTATTCTATGTTTGAGCACATTTGCTATGTTGCCAGTTCTAGCACACATTAATGTTAAAGCTTATAAGATGCACCATGACTGCTGGGTTGGTGGTGTGAACCTGGTGCAGACCACTGCGGGCCCTGTGCTTGCTGCTTCGGTCTCTGCGAGCCCCTGTGAGCCCTGCTTAATTGATTCACTGGGCCATGTTCTCTTGGTGTCCACTATCCCCTCTGACTCATTTGATCTTTCATTTCAATCTTCTGTGAGATTCCTTGAGGCTCTGAGGGGAGGGACCCGAGGAAGACCTCCAATTTAGACTCTCTCCACACAATGGCTGTGGGCGTCAGCACCTGCTTCCATCTGCTGTCAAAAGAAGCATCTCTGATGACGGCTGCACAAAGTACCGATTTATGAGTATATCAGGAAAGCAATAGGAATCATTTCATTGAATTTTGGGGGTAGTTGTGTTTGGACTAGGACTCTGGGCTATCTAGTTCCTGGCCATCTGGACAGCAAGGGCTCCCTCTAGTGGCATAGGCCTCAAATTAAACCCATTCAAGTTTATATGTATTTTTATTTTCTATATTCTTTGTTTACATTCCAAAAGCTTTCCCCTTTCCCAGTTCCCCCCTCCATATGTCCCGTAAGTCCTCTTCTCTCCATCCATTCTCCTGTCTTTCCCCCTCCCTTTCTCTGTCCTGGTACTCCCCTACAATGCTGGATTCAAGCCTTTCCAGGATTAGGGCCCTCTCCTTCCTTCTTCTTGGGAATCATTTGATATGCTAATTGTATCTTCAGTATTCAGAGCTTCAGGGCTAATTAATATCCACTTATCAATGATTGCATTCCATGTGTATTCTTTTGTGATTGTGTTACCTCACTTAGGATGATATTTTCCAGTTCCAACCATTTACCTAAAACATTCATGAATTCATTGTTTTTAATTTCTGAGTAGTATTCCATTGTGTAAATATACCACATTTTCTGTATCCATTCCTCCATTGCGGGATATCTGGGTTCTGTCCAGCTTCTGGCTATTATAAATAAGGCTGCTATGAACATAGTGGAGCATGTGTCCTTATTGCATGCTGGGGAATCCTTTGGGTATATGCCCAGGAGTGGTATAGCAGGGTCCTCCGGAAGTGTCATGTCCAGTTTTCTGAGGAACAGCCAGACTGATCTCCAGAGTGGTTGTACCATCTTACAGCCCCACCAGCAGTGGAGGAGTGTTCCTCTTTCTCCACAACCTCTCCAACACCTGCTGTCTCCTGAGTTTTTAACCCATTCAAGTTAAAGCCACTTCTGCAAGTTCTGCATACCGCTGTCCCAGAATATCTTGAAGGCAGGACAAATTGTAGGTCAAAGGTTTGGTTGCTGGGTTCGGGTCCAGCCTTCTTTCTCCATAGCCTGCAGAGTGCCTTCTTGTGCCAAAGAGACTCGAACTTAGGGGTGAAGGCTCTATGCAGGCACCAGCTTGACTTCCCTTTGTTCAACGAGCTATGGGTATGGAGTCCTCAGCAATGGGGCCCCACTGTGAGTTTGAAAAGTGCGACCCTTTGTTCTAGCATCAGCCTGGGTTGTTTATGGAGCTTCACAGGACCCCTTGGGCCAACAACTCAACTGAATGTAACCCAACCCCATCACTGAAATCTTTGATTTTTTTTAAAGTCCAGTTCAGACTCTGTATCCTCCATGTCTAGATTCCAGGAAGTTTTCACTGCACGAGTTTTTCACACCATCCTCCAGATAACCCCTCCTCCATTCCAGCTGCTTCACCCTGCATTCTCTGTCTTCATCCCTTTATCTGATCCCTCCTGTTCCTGTCCTCAGCCATTCCCAGCACACCCACAAAATTATTCTATTTCCCCTTCCCAGGGAGATCCACACGTCTCCCCACACCTAGTTTGCTCCTTTCAAATACTTTAGCTTGTGTCAAGTTGACATAAAACTATCCAGTACATGAACATATAAGTACTGGTGTTCTGGTGCAAGCAACTTCAGAGCTGTACAAGTGAACTTGTCAGCTTCTTTGTAAATGCAATTTAGATTTCATTGTACTGTGTTTCAGTCACATCTCTGTGTTTTCCAAAGTTTCCCCGTGTACAGTTTCAGTTATATATGTGTCAGTAAAGAGCATATGATGAGGAGCATATGCTGTGCACTCCTACAGTATCATAGTTCAATCAGTGTCCTGGTGACGTACTAAAATAATAGTCTCATGTGCTCTGTTTTTTTGTAAATCAGTGAGCACTTTTATTACAGTATTCTGAGCAAGACATTGGTATAGCAAAGCTCTACCTACCTTTAACATTTAACTTGCTTTGTAACTGCATGTTTAATAATCCCTCTCCACTTAGGAACATAGGTGCAGTTGTTCTCATGCAAACAACTTAAGAGTTCCACAATAAAACATGTCCACTTTGTTTAAATGGAGGTTAGACTTAACTGCAGCAGTAGTACAGGGATATATGGACATATGTCATTGTGTGGTATTTTAGTCATATGTGAGTCTGTCGTCCAAAGATGCCATTATGTATTACTTCAGTTATAGATGTGTGTGCTGTGCTCTCCCAGCCCATTAATACCCTGGGACACTCCCACAATAATAATCTCATCTCTTAACTTGTCTGTATCTTGGTCCTTGTATGGTATTCTAATATCATGTGTGTGGTTTTCTAAGATGCCACCCAGAACTGCTTCAATTTTAGACACAAATGCTGTGCTCCCATATTCCATTCCTGCTCAATCAGTGTGCTTGCAGCAGCACTACAATGATAATCTGACTTCATCTGCTTTCCTACGAATCAATCCTGACTTGCGTCACAGTAAATCATTGGTATAAGAGACTTCATGATGTTGGGAAACTGCAACAATTTTCACTGTGTTTTTTTTTAAAGATTTATTTATTTATTATATGTAAGTACATTGTAGCTGTCTTCAGACACTCCAGAAGAGGGTATCAGATCTCATTATGGATGCTTGAAAGCCACCATGGGGTTGCTGGGATTTGAACACAGGACCTTCAGAGGAGCAGTCAGTGCTCTTAACCACTGAGCCATCTCTCCAGCCCCTTTCACTGTGTTCTTAACAATTCGAGACTACCTAGGAATGTCTGCACTTCTTTTTTTTCCTTTTTTAAAAATTTTCTATATTCTTTGTTTACATTACAAATGATTTCCCCTTTCCCAGTTCCCCATCCCCATATGTCCCATAAGCCTTCTTCTTAGAATGGGTGGAGACCCATTCTCCAATCACCCCCTCCCTTTTCTCTGTCCTGGTACTCCCCTACAATGCTGGATCAAGACTATCCAGGATCAGGGTCCTCTCCTTACTTCTTCATGGGAGTCATTTGTTATGCTAATTGTGCCTTGGGTATTCAGGGCTTCTGGGCTAATTAATATCCACTTATCAGAGATTGCATTCCATGTGTATTCTTTTTTGATTGGGTTACTTCACTGAGGATGATATTTTCCACTTAAATTCTGATGTAAACAACAAAGTAGTTATATGAGTGTTCTGATTCAGTGCCACAATTAGAATCTCAGGTCCTCCACTTTCCTTCAAATCAATCACCTCTTATGTCACAGTACATCTCTGTGAGTTGCATTGGTATAACAAAGTTCTTGATGTTGTAAAAGTAATATAATTTCCACTGTATTCTTTTTGGTTTTTGGTGTTTTTCGAGACAGGTTTTCTCTGTGCAGCCCTAGCTGTCCTGGAACTCACTCTGTAGACTAGAAATCCCCCGTGTGTGCCTCCCAAGTGCTGCAATTAAAGGCGTGCACCACGACTGCCCACCTTCCACTGCATTCTTTTTTTTTTAATTTATTTAATGTATGAGTGTTCTGCCGCATATACACGCAAATGCCAGAAGAGGGCATCTGATCCCCTTGTAGATGGCTGTCACCCACCATGTGATTGTTGGGAATTGAACTGAGGACCTCGGGAAGGGCAGCCAGTATTCTTAACCACTGAGCCATCTCTCCAGCCCCCTCCACTGTGTTCGTAATAATCCTGATGTACTTAGGATTGTATTTGCTGTTGTTCAGATGTAAGCAATTTCAGAATTGTGTGAACAAAACAGTTCACTTACTAGCAAACAGAATTTACATTTTATTGCAGTTGAACAATTTTGGTTTGGAGTCATTTAAGTCACAGGGACATGTGTTTTCAAAGAAGCCACAGCAAACTGCTTCATTTATCGATGTGTAAGGACTACTTTACTATTCCACTAAAGTTCAGCCATTGACCACTTGCACGTCTATAAAGACAATATCACCTGCTATCTTCCCAGTATATCAATCAGCACTTCTGCTACAGCACAGAACTGTATTTGTTGTGTTGGTATTGGAAAGTTCTTGCTCTTGCAATACTACTGCCCTTTTCCACACTGTTCTTCCCTATTCCATAGCACTGAAATCTATGTACTGCTGTCATGATGCAAACCACTTCAGAGGTGTGTAAGTTAGCAGGTATGCATTGTTGTTAAAGGAATTTCAATTTCTCCATGATAGAATTGCATCTGTTTTTCAAAACACCGATGAGAGTCACATGCACTTGTGTTTTCCAAGGCTGCCACCGGGTTCTCCTTCAGTTGCAGACATGTTTTCCCTGCTGTCATGTAATCTTGTTCAGTTACTGTCCTGGGGCGGTCCTCTGTTAATGAGCTCATGTATTTGCTTCTCTGTATATTGGCCACCACTTCTCTTACAGTCAGTGTATTACTGTGATGTTAACTGACAGGACAAACTTCTCGCTGTTGTAAATTTATTATCATTTTAACTGAGATCTTAACAATTCTAGTCCACTTAGGAACTTATGTGCTGGTGTTCTGAATCAAGCAACTTCAGAATCTAATGATTAAGCCTGTATCCTTTGTTATAGATGGCATTTAGATATCTTTGCACTAGTTTATGCATTTGTATATACATTGTTATAGACGAATATGCCCTTGAGCAACATTTTAAATAACGTGTATTTTGTCCAAGGAGACTACTGTGTACTGCCTCAGTTACAGATGCACATGCTGTTGTCTCCTATACCATACCATTCTTGGTCAGTCAGAGTTCTGGTGTGGTGCTACAATTACTATCACAGGTCCTGGAAGGTGAGAAACTCTCAGAACTCAAAGGGAGGGACCTTGAATGGCATGCATTACAGTGGGAGGGAGAACTTGTAGGGTCCACCTCCAGTGGAGGGACAGGACATCAAGTGGGGCGGAGACTGGGGTTGCCATCCCACAGTCAAAAACTCTGACCCATAATTGTTCCTGTCTGAAAGAACTGCAGGGGCAGAGATGGAGAGGAGACTGAGGGAAAGGAGGTTCAGTGACAGGCCCACATTGGGATCCAGCTCAAGGGGAGGCCCTGGGGCCTGAGACTGTTCCTGGTGCTGTGGTGTGCTTGCAGACTGGAGCCTAGCATGGCTGCCCTCCAAGAGTCCCAACAAGCAGCTGAAAAGAGCCAGATGCAGATACCCAACCAATGGACAGAAGCCTGGGGCTCCTGTGGTTGAATTGAGGAAAGGCTGGAAGAAGCTGAGGAGGAAGGAGACCCCATGGTAAGAACAGCAGTCTCGGCTGTTTGGATCCTCTGGATGGTGTTTGTATTCTTTCTGCTTGTTGCTGCAGACCTCTTCCCCCGGGGTCCCAGCGCAGTGGAGACAGGTTGCGCGTGGGCACCATGAACCACCTAGGCTCTGTGCAGTGGAAGATGCCGTGTGTGTCGGTGATGGACATAAAAGTTGAGCCTTCAGCCAGGTGGGGTCATCAACCATGTAAAGTTTTGGCAACTGAAACACTAAGTGAAAAGGCATTTGATGCAGATGTGTACAATGCGGTTGCTACAGAAAAAGTGGACGGAACATGCTGCTATGTCACTAACTACAGAGGTCAGCCATACCGTTGGGCTCAACTAGGTAGAACACCTAACAAGCAAGCGGACAAAGATTTAAAAAATTTCTACATTCAAAAGAAAGCACAAAAGAGGAAGACTTCAAGCCTATCCCAGAGTGCTGGATACCAGCAAAGGAAATAGAAAAACAGAACGGGAAGCCAGTACCTAATGAAAACGGGCACATTCCTGGTTGGGTACCAGTAGAAAAGAACAGCAAACAATATTGCTGGCACTCATCTGTAGTCAATTATGAGTTTGGAATTGCCCTGGTACTAACGCACCATCCTGATGATCCTGGAGTTTTGGAAATTAGTGTTGTTCCCCTGTCAGATCTCTTAGAGCAAACTCTGGAGCTGATAGGAACAAATATCAATGGAAACCCATATGGGCTAGGAAGCAAGAAATACCCATTACATTTTCTTACACCACATGGAGCATTCCAGGTCGGAAATCTGCCTACACTGAAACACAACGAACCTGCTGTCCTGGTTTGAAGACTGCAGAGAGGGTCAGATTGAAGGGATTGTGTGGCATTGCTGTGACGGCTTTTTAATTAAGGTCCACCGCCACCATCTTGCTTTATTCTGGCCACTTCCAGATACTTACATGAATACCAAACCAGTTATTATTAACATGAACCTGAACAAATATGGCTGTGCTTTTGATAATCAGTCTTTGTTTAATCAGTTTTTGAAAGTAGATAAACAGAAATTTATAGGCTCAAAGACATAATACTTGATGTGTAAAATGGAAATAATAGTTGGGATTATTGTGATTTTCTAATATTCACAAGTTTGTCGTGTTTACAGAGGTTGAACCTTCATTTTAATGTTGCTAGCTGTTTGGCAATATATATGTCAACTTCTAAACAGTTTTCTACGTATCTATAGAAATCATAGTTAGAATTTGAATATCTTAACACAAAAATAAATATAAAATAATCAATTTTAAATAGTAAAATTGTTATAAGCTTACCCTTATGCTTTTCAAAATTTTAAGACATTATGAAAATAGGAATATTTATCATAGCTGTATAATCATATATTACTGAAGTCTTCAAAAATATGATTTTCTAACAAGTAAAAACTAAATATGATTTTATTTTTAAGCAAAATATACAATATTTTGAGATGTAAATTCTGTAGTTCTGGAACTGCTTGATTTCCAGCTGAGACTTAACTCATAAAATAGTTTTAAATCTACAGTTAAACAAGTCATTAATAGATAGGGAAACTATTAGTACTTTCTCCATCTTCTGGCTGTTCAGAAACAACAAGAGGGCTAGACAGTTCAAATCCAAATTGTTCTGAAACTTTTTTTAACTTTGCTTCTAATAGGATATTCTTTTTCATTTCTTCCTTATAATTGTACGTCAGCACTTCAATTTCTTCAAAAAACCAAGGATCAAATTTTCCAGTTCCCTTTTCAGCTTTTTAATTTCCTCCTAAAAGTTACAAACAGGATACATGTTTTTGGTTTGAAATTTAGAATTACTAATAAATATAAAAACTCAAAATCTTAAGTATAAATATTTTTCTTTATATTTTACTGTTCAAGGTTCTGTTGTGCCATGTGAATAATGTACAAGCTGCTATCTTTGTCTAAATTTTAAGATTGAATCTTTAAACAGCCTCAGATATTCTCAGGCAAGTGAAAGGGACTTTGTTTTTTACAACATTTAAGAGTTTTCAGTATTTTTAATGTTCTGATTTTTTATCTTTTATATATAATATTTATGATCATGGGAACTCTGGGACGTGTAAAGGTTTAGCGCCTGGGGAAGGAGGCGCATGCACTTGCACACAGAGCAGTGAGGAACAGCCAGTGTTCAGTTCCAGACCATTGTGTTTCTGGAGTCTTAAGGAAGGGAACAGAAATGATTTAATGGGAAGATCCCTGAAAATAATTTTGAAAGGTACTTAGAAAACTCTTTCCCCAGCATGACTCAAAAATTGCAAAAATAGTTTTTAAAAACTATTAAGACATGTGCATTGGTTACAATTTAAAACAATTTTTTTTTATTTTTTGGGACAGGGTTTCTCTGTGTAGCCCCTGGCTGTCCTGGAACTCACCCTGTACTCCAGGCTGGCCTCGAACTCAAAATCCACCTGCCTCTTAAAAATAAATTTATTCTTTAGTACTTTCTGTTTCTTTGTCTGATTTTTTTTTGTAGTTGAGAGTTGTTTAATAAAAAGATGTCATGAGTCAAATTTAAAAAAAAAAAAGCAATCTCAACTGGCCTGGACCCCTGAGATATCTCAGACACTAACTAGGCAGCATACAGCAGCTGATATGAGGCCCCCAACACATATACAGCAGAGGACTGCTGGGTCTGTCCTCAGTGAGAGAAGATGCACCCAACCCTCGAGTGACTTGGGGCCCAGGGAGTGGGGAGGTCTGTGTGTGTGTAGGAACATTGAATTGGACACAGGACCCGGGGAAAGGAGGTATGGGATGGGTCACAGGAAGGCAGACCTTAAAGGGGATGAAGTCTGGACTATAAAAAGGATTAACATTTTATTAAAAATAGAAAAAAATTAACATTTCTTCTAACACCAAAAATAAATAATAAAAATAAAATAATAAATAAAATAAATCGCAGGTCCTGTACTTTCCCTTAAGGCCAACAGTATTTTTGTCAGCTGCATAAGTATAAAAACATTGTCATCATTGTAAAAGTGCTTTCATTTCCCTCGTGTTCTGAACAAACGTGGTCCACTTCAGAATATATGTGTTCGTGGGTTTTTTTGTTGATGTTAACAAGATAAAATATAGTGACTTAAACAAAGCCCATTACATTGGAGCTGGACATGGCAAACCAGCACAAGAGCCTCAAGAGAAGGCTCAAGAATCAGACCCACTCCTTCATATATGCAGGAATCCCATAAAAATACTAAACTGAGGCTTAGGGGATAGCTAAGTGATTTAGAGCACTGACTGCTTTTTCAGAGGCCCTCAGTTCAAATCCCAGCAACCACATGGTGGATCACAACCATCTGTAATGAGATCTGATGCCCTCTTCTGGTGTGTCTGAAGATGACAGTAAACTCACATACAAAAATAAGTAAGTAACTAAGTAAACAAGCAAACAAGCCAACAAATAGATAAATAAATCTTAACAAAAAAAATACTAAACTGTGAGTACACCAAGTAAGCCTTTGTCAGATCCATACTTCTCCTACTGCACCTGAGATCCGGTCCCCCAGTCTCATCCCCAGATGGGTAGCAGAAAACCTGCTGCAGTCTCTGACCTCTCTGACCCCATCCCCCAGTGGTCACAAAGACCTGTGCTCCCAACCTCTCTCCCCCAACTCAGCTCATTATCTCTGCCTCTAGCACCAGCAGGCTTTCCCTGGGAACAATCCAGCTGAACAGGCCAGGGAAATCTGTTCACGGAAAATTTCCTATCAGACAGCACACAGGCGCCACACTCTCCCAAAGTCCAGGAAGAAGCAGAAACCAAGGAACCAAGCATTGACTCAACAGAGACAACAGCAGATATCATGATCCAGGCCCATATGCACCTATGACTGCACAAGGATAGGAAAGAAAAGCACAGCATACTTGCCCCTCTAAAACTGAAGCAGGACACTTGCAAAAGCTGATGTGCTACTACTGCAGCTACTCTTAAATTCTGTCACAAGAAAGCACGTGGGATTGCTTCTGAAGCACTGAGTCTGCTTGCTTCAGAAGAGCAGTGCATGCATTCCTAAGTACAATAAGATTGTTAGGATCACAGAGAAAAATGGTGGAAAATTTTATAATAGCAAGGACTTTGTTCTGCCAATGAACATTACAACGGAGGAGTGCTCTACCACAAAGGGACAGACAGGGCTTGACCTGGAGAAATGCAGAGGAGATCAGATTATTATTTTATCCCTGCACCAGGACACTGATTGAACAAGAAGAAGAAAAGAGAGCACAGCATGTGCTTCCATAGCTGAAGCTGTACACAGAGGAATTTTGGGGAAATACCCACAGGTGATATTGAAATACCACACATGAGCATGCTGGCCTATACCTGGGTACTGCTCCTGCAGTGATGTGCAAACTCCATTTACAAGGAAGCAAGACTACTGCTACAACTGCCAAGATGCTTTTTTCGGCACAGCAGCACCTATGTTGCTAGCTAGACCAGGATTGTAAGAGCACAGGGAAAATGGAATCACTTTTACAGCAGCAAGAGCTTTGTTATAAAGATGGAATTGACAGCAGAGAAGTACTGTCAGACAAGTCAGCACAGATTTACAGAAAGGCAGAGAAAATGAGAATATTCCTGTAGCATTGCTGCAGGATGCTGGCTGAACAAGAATGGAACAGGAGAGCACAGCTTATGTGTCCAAGTCTCATGCAGTACACAGTGGCACCTTTGGAAATCACAGCCATGTGATTTTGAAAGTGCTACACAAGTGTACACAGTGATATCTCAACTCCATCCTCAACAAATAGATGAGATTACTCACACAACTATGAAGTTGTGTGCTTCAGAAAAGCACTCCACACATTCCTAACTAGATTGGGTTTGTTAAGAACATAGTGATCATTTTTTTAAACCAGTAGTATTTAGTTTTTCCCAAGGCCATCTATTCTCTGGAAGTAACTATAAGATGGCTCCTAGTGATACTCTGCCATATTTATAAATCAGTGTCTCATTCAGCCATACCCAAAGAAGTTTCCATCTGCATCAGAAGGGAAAAATATGCAATGACCAGAACACACACACACACACTCACACACATGCACGTGCACACACATGCTCAGAGAAAGAGAGAGAGAGAGAGAGAGAGAGAGAGAGAGAGAGAGAGAGAGAGAGAGAGGGAGAGGGAGAGGGAGAGGGAGAGAGAGAGAGAGAGAGAGAGAGAGAGAGAGAGAGAGAGAGAGAGAGAGAGAGAGAGAGAGATGGATGGACAGGCAGACGGACAGACGGACAGACAGACAGACGGACAGACAGAAAGACAGACACCTTGGAACACAGAGCCTTAAATGAGACGTTTCCATCAAATCCCTGCCCCCAGATTTCAGGGAAGCCCACAGAGTGTAAGAGATGGAGGGGATGGAGGACACCAAGATGGAGGGCATGATGCCCTCTAAGTCCACATGGCCAACTCTCATAGGAACTCACAGAGACTGAAGGAGCAAGCCCAGTCCCTAAACCAGTCTGCAGATGAGCCTTTGCATCCATACTATAATTTTCAGCTTAAAGCTTTGAAGGGACGCCTGAATGTGTGCTCAAGGTAGTCTCTGATTCTTTGCCCGCTCCTGAGGTTCTCTTATTCTTTTGTTAGCTTCCCATCTCCACCTTTCATATGATGCCTTTCTTTTTATCTTATTATATTTTATTTTGTTATGTTTGTGGTTATCTCTAAGGAGCCAGTTCTTTTCTAAGGAGAGACAGAAAGGAAGAGATGGCAGAGGAAGTGGAGAGGAACTGTGAGGTGTTGAGAGAGGGGAAACGGTATTCTGAGTATATAGTATGACAAAAGAACCTGTGTTTAACAAAAACAAAAGGTGAGCAAAAAATAACCTGGAATGTTTACAGACAACAGGAAATGAAACATAACATCATGCAAGCCGTGTGAATTAGTTAGGGTCTTACTGCTGTGAACAGACACCATGACCAAGGTAACTCTCATAAGGACAGCATTTAATTGGGGCTGGCTTACAGGTTCAGAGGTTCAGTCCATTATCATCAAGGCAGGAACATGGCAGCATCCAGGCAGGCATGGTGCAGGAGGAGTTGAGAGTTCTGCATCTTTATCTGAAGGCTGCTAGTGAAAGACTAGCTTCTGGATAGCTAGGACGAGGGTCTTAGAGCCCACACCCACCTCCAACAAGGCCACACCCTCTAATAGTGCCACACACAGGGCTGAGCATATAGAAACCATCACACTATGCTCACAAATTGAAGAAGGTGAGAAAGAAAGAATGTTGTCACACTTTCACAACAAGAGCTTTGTAATAGCAATGGTGTTACAACAGAGAAGGGCTGTTTCACAGGAGGGAAACATGACTTACAGGAAAGCAGAGGAAATGATATGCTTTTCAAAGCATTGTGCCAGGTCACTGATTGAACAAGAGTGGAATAGAAGACAGCACATCACACAAGTATATAACTGAAACAGTACAGTGGTATCCTTTCAAAGCATGCACACAGGACACAGCACCTCAGAATGGCATATTTTCACACTATTATGTCGATGACGGCTGCATCAATATCTAAACTCCATGACAATAAAGCTTACCAGATTCCTCATGCAATTCTGTAGTTGCTTGCTTGAGAATAGCATAGAGTTTGTTCACAGTGGAAGGGGATTTGTTAGGAGCATGGTGAAAATGGAAACACTTTGCCAACACCATGAACTTCCTGAAACAGTGAATGTTAAGATGCACCAGTTGTTGTGATCATAAGAAAGCATCGTGAGAATGTGCTCCATGGGGTGTGGGGAAGGGGGAGCATCAGCGGGGCCATGCTGAGGCTTCCCTTCCCACCCAGGACCAGCCACAGGAAGCTATAGTATAAAATAGAGTTCATTTTGGGCATGGGGAGGGGAGTTAAGGGAGTGGTAGAGGTAGAGAAAGGCAGAGAGAAGGAGAGTAGAGTAGAGGCCGGCCATGACCACATGGAGAGAGGAAGAGAGGAGCAGGAAGGGAAGAGCCCAAGAGGGCAAGAGAGGGGGAAAGAGGAGAGTAAGAGAGGCAAGAGAGGGGGGACACAGGAGGGGGCACGCAGCGCCTGTTCTAGTGGGCCAGACCTACCTGGTTGTTGCCAAGGAACTGTGGGGAGGGGCATACCTGGCTATTGCAAGGTCCCTTTGGGGAGGGACATACCTGGCTGTTGCCAGGTGACTGTGGGGTGGAGCTTAGCCAGAAACCTAGCACAAGTACTATAACTCAGGTCTGAATAGATTTACAGGAAAGTATTAAAAAGTACATTATAGTGGCACTAAAACAGGCCACTGGGTGGACAGGAATGGCAGAGAGGAGCACAGTATTCCCATTCACACCTGAATCAGCCCTCAGTGCCACTTTAGGAAAGCACATGAACGTGATATTGAAATGCAAACCAAGAGCATATTGGCCTATACCCACTTACGGCTACTGCAGTGGTTTCCAAATGTCATCTGTAACGAAGCACAGATTACTTGGACAAGTCTGAAGTTGGTTTCCAGAGAACTGTAATGCATAGGTTCCAGCATGGATAGTGATTGTCAACAACGCATTGAAAAGCATTGTCCTTGGACAGCCGAAAGATGTATGGCATAATGGTGGATGTCATGGAGATGTACTGTAACAGAAGTGGTGACTGACTTACAAAAGGGCAGATCTCTGACCTATGGCTGACTGAGTGACAAGAATGGAAGTGGAGAGCAGAGCAAAAGCATCAGTCACTGAAGCTGGACAAAGAGGCGTCCTTGGAAAAAACAAAAAGTTCCTGTGACTAAAACAGCCAACGGTGGCATATTTGCAAACAGCAATGTGCTACTGCTGTAGAGTTATCTAAGCTCCGTCTACAACAGTGCTGGAGAGATCACTTCTGCAACTCTGAAGTTGCTTATTTGTGAACAGGAGCACCTAAGACCCTAATGTACAGTGATTGTTAAGGACACAGTGAAGATTATGCTACTTTTACAAAGCAGAACTTACTTTCCTAGATGCAGCTTACCAAGAAGCACTGTCCCTTACATGAGGATAACCGACAAGAAAGCAGAGGACCTGAGAATGCTCCAGTAGCACTTACCCAAACCCTAACTGAACAAGAATGGATAGGAGATCACAGCATAGGCCTGTATAACTGAAGCAGTGCTCTGTGGCATCCCTGCAGCACAAACTGACACGTGACTAAAACGCCTCACGATGGCACATTTGCAGAAATCTATGCACTGTTACAGCAGTGGTGACTCACCTAACTCCATTTAACAGGAAGCACAGGAGACTATGTGTTCAATCTAAAGTTGCTTGCTTCAGTACATCTCAAGTGGATCAGGATAGTGAAGAATACGGTTAAGGGGCTGACTGAAGATCTCCTCTCCTGTTTCCCCAGATCCTAACTGCAGTCTCATTCCCAGCTCTTCTGAAGAATAATTATGGCAGCCTTAACTGCCCACCCTGCCCCTTGATTCCCTTTTCTGTGGTGTCCACAGATCTTCCCATTCCAACCTCCTTTGGCCTTGCTTGGTCCCAGCCTCCAAAACCCACAGCCACCCCCTGATAACCCAAGGAGGACTCCTGCCTGAGAAAGCAATTGACTGAAGTCTGAAGCCCAATTCATACTTCTCCTTCTGTAACTCCACATCCAAACCTTCTCCCAGGTTTATCTTCAGCTGTGTAGCAGGAAACCTGCAGCAGTCTCTTTCTTCTCTGACCTCATCTTCAATGGATTCACAATCTTTTCTCCCAAACGTGCTTTGCCCAACTCATTTCATTATCCATTTAACAGCCAACCTCAGCAGGCTTTCACTGGGAACAAAGCAGCTGAGCTGGCCAGGGAAATAGATTCAGAGAATTTATCCTCTCAGGGAACACACAGCCATACACACTTTCCTAAGTTCAGGGAGGAAGAAGCAGTGTGGAGAACTTTTTGGACCACTTCAAGAAATTTGGCAGTAAATCAAGTTTTGTTGATTGTTCACTATCTGATGGTGTTTATGTGTTGAAATCTAGCATGTCTGTGATAGTGGTCTATCAACCAGCTTTTGTTTTATTGCCTGTGAATATTACAGGACCTTGGTATTTTAAAAAAGCTTGCAGGTACTGAAAGAAGTGAGTCAGGCTTTAAGCAGAAGCAAGAGGGTAGTGGGCTTGATTATAGCTGGTATAGCAGCTTTAATTACATTGATAGCTAGCACCACTGCCTCTGCAATTGCTTTGACACAAGAAGTTAAGTCAGCTACTTAAGACTTGAGAAACAGGTTTTTTTTGCCTTCAGAAGTATGTTTGTTGAGTTTGAGATGATACATCAGTGTTATCTGGGCTACAAAGGGTAGAAGGAAATCCTCTCATTACAAACTGAGAATGGTAAAATATTTTCACATCAGCATGTACCACATACTCCGAAGTAAATCTGGGCGCAATATAAATGACATAATTCCTAGTCATCTACAGCTACTTTTATAACTTCATACAGATGAATTAGGCTAAAATGCACTATAATATTTGGTAGACTTCAGGACCGGTATCCTTAGTACATCACAAAATACATTTTGATATCCCAAAGAAGCAAGTCTTGCAAGTAGGCATTTTAAACATAACTAATCTACAGCTACAAAGTTCTACTCTTGGTATCTTTTATCTTTTGGAGTACTCTCCCAGTCTCCAGAGGATAAAGGCAAGAGTAGGATCAGGATAACATATACATAGAAGTCCATATTGTAAAGGCTATAAAGATCTGCAGCACAGTGGGAAGAGGCCTTCTGCTCCTTCGCACTGCATACAAATTATGTGAATTATGTTGCAAATCTCTGTCCACTGTCTGGCTATCCTACCATGTTCTGCTCTGTTGTTCAAATACTGAGTGGCTGTGCTTCCAAACAGAGCATCCACGGGGTTGCAAACTGTCAAAAGGGAGCAAATAGGGAACACATCCTTTGAAATATTCAAAACAGGGCTCCAGCTGTCTTTCAGAGAATTCAGGCAGATGACTCCATGACTGTTGATGGTGTGGTGATAGATTCTGGTATGGAAGGTAACCTTTGGTGGCTTAAATGGATAATCTGAAGAAAATGTGATGTCCAGAAAAAAAGACACCGCCAACCTGCCCAGAGGAGAAGGGATCAGGATATTGGGGAATCGATTGTGGGAGGGTGTGACTAGAAGAAGAGCAATGGTTGGGATATAAAGCAAATAAAAAATTAAATAAAAAGGCCTGATTTTAGAGCTGAGGCAGTAGAGAGAATGTTGAAGTCACTGAATTGCCATGAATTTTACCCATAGAAAGGCACAAGCGTTTCCCTTTTCTTAGTTACCATGCACATTAATGAAAAAACTACTTTCACTCTTATTATTGAAAAGCTTTGAAAATCCTATATAGATGTGAAGTTGCCTGGTTTCTTGATGGCACTGAACAGACCTATCAATCTCACCCTTGACCCTGTAATAAAAGAGACAGATGACTCCTGCTTGAGGTCAGTGATGAGAGCTGACTTTCAAACAAAACGTTATGATATTAAATTGACCTAAGGAGACCAACGGCAGAGTTGCTGAGAGACTTGACATTGTAGAGCTATTCAGAGAAACTGTTTTATAAAGCATCCAAAGAATTTCATCCAAAACATTGGAGTTTATTAATAGAAGGTATTAAAAATTACGGTGTAGCTCAGTAAGTGCCCAGTATGCCCCGACTCTTCTGAAATCAACACTTCTGGCCCGCCCCCTCCAATAGCCCTGCCCCTGAAGTGACATCATCATTGTGCACCCTCATATCAGCGGCTGCTCCGCCTTCTCACATAATCCCTGGGTCTGAAATGACATCATTATTAGGTGCCAACACTCATTTCCATTGATGCCCTGCCCCTCGCATAAGCCCTGAGGCTGAAATAATTTAATGATTAGTGGCAAACCCTCATTTGTGTCGATGCTCTGTGGTCTCTTATAAGCCCAGAAGATGAAAAATGTCATGATTAGAACCAACACTCATTTCCGCTGATGCCCCGCTCCTCCCATAAGCCCTGAGGCTGAAACAATGTCATGATTGGGCACCAACACCCATTTCTGTTGATGCCTCTCCCCTCCCATAACCTGTGGGGTAGAAACCTCAAGAGTGGTCGCCAACACTCATCTCCGCTGATGCCCCGCCCCTCCAATAAGCCCTGGGGCTGAAACAACCTCATGATTGGTCGCCAACATTCATTTTCGCTTATGCCTCTCCCCTCCAATAAGCCCTGGGGCTGAAACAATGTCATGATTGGTCGCCAACACTCATCTCCGCTGATGCCCCGCCCCTCCAATAAGCCCTGGGGCTGAAACAATGTCATGATTGGTCACCAACACTCATCTCCGCTGATGCCCCGCTCCTCCAATAAGCCCTGGGGCTGAAACAACCTCATGATTGGTCGCCAACATTCATTTTCGCTGATGCCCCTCCCCTCCAATAAGCCCTGGGGCTGAAACAATGTCATGATTGGTCGCCAACATTCATTTTCACTGATGCCCCGCCCTTCCAATAAGCCCTGGGCTGAAACAATGTCATGATTGGTCGCCAACATTCATTTTCGCTGATGCCCCGCCCCTCCAATAAGCCCTGGGGCTGAAACAATGTCATGATTGGTCGCCAACACTCATTTCCGCTGATGCCTCTCCCCTCCAATAAGCCCTGGGGCTGAAATAATTTAACGATTAGGGGCAAACCCTCATTTTTGCCGATGCCCTGCTCCTCCCATAAGCCCAGAAGATGAAAAAAAGTCATGATTGGTCGCCAACATTCATTTCTGCTGATGCCTCGCCCCTCCCATGACCCGTGGGGTAGAAACGTCCTGATTGGTCCCTAACACTCATTTCCGCTGATGCCCCGCTCCTCCCCATGATTGGTCACCAACACTCATTTCCGCTGATGTCCCACCCCCCAATAATCCCCGGGGCTAAAACAATGTCCTGATTGGTTGTCAACACTCATTTCCATTGATGCCCCGCCTCTTCCTGTAAACCCTGCCCTTAAATACCGAGGTCGTTGGGTGGGAACAGCCATATTGGCTGCTGCCTCCGGCTCCAGCTGAATCCCTCTGGTCTCTTCAGAGGTGCTTTGGGACTGTGGGACTGTGTTCTTTGGACCCGACCTGCCCCTCTGAGCAGGTGGGAACTGCTGAGGCTGTTGTGTAAGTGCCACCGCCATGGCCGAAGCTCCTTCTCAAGTGCGACAGAACTATGACTGGCACTGCGAGGATGCCATCAGCACCCATGTCCAGCTGGACCTCTATGCCTCCTACATGTACATGTCGATGGCCGTCTACTTCGACCGTGATGACGTGGCCCAGGAGAACTTCAAGCGGTTCTTCTTGAGCAAGTCACACAGCTGCCAGAGCAGGGCCGAGATGTTCATGAACCTGCAGAACAAGCGTGGAGGCTGCGTCAACCTTCGTGACCTTGCAAGACCAGAGCGCGAGAGCTGGTATGGGGGCTTCCAGGCCTTGGAATGCGCCTTCCACATGGAGATGATGATCAACCAGAGCCTGCTGAACATGCACAAAGTGGCCAAGGAAAAAGGCGACGCCCACCTCTGCCAATTCCTCGAGCAAAACTGCCTGGATCAGCAGGTCCAAGTTCTGAAGGAGATGAGCGGCTACCTGACCACCCTGCGCCAGATGGGGGATGGAGAGCATAACATGGTCGAGTACCTCTTTGAAAAGCTCAGCCTGTCATAAAGTTTCAAGTGGACTGAACCGGGATGCCCCTCTGCCATGGGGTCTGTCTCTGGTCATTACACCTGATGTTCATGTCGGTTTTGAAGCAAAGTTCACTTGTGTTCTGTTTCTGTTTAAAATAAAATTTGTGTGTTTGCAGCAAAATTGAAGTTGATGTTTAAATTCTTAACTTTGGGGACTGGGGGTGTAGCCACTTGTCACAGTGTTTATAGTACTCAGGAAACCGTAGCAGGCATCTCAACCTTGGCAATAAGCAGGGATATGGTGGTGCAGACCTGAAATCACAGCACCATGGAGTTAGAGGCAGGGATATCAAGCATTCATTGCCATCCTCTGCTTGATAGCAAGGTGGAGGCCCTCCTGAGGTACAGGAGACGGTCCCATAAAATTACACCACTACCAAAAATCCCTCTCTCTGTGGGAAAAATGAATGTGGATCTCACGGGAGTTGTAAAATTGG
This sequence comes from Apodemus sylvaticus, assembly GCF_947179515.1. NCBI lineage: Eukaryota > Metazoa > Chordata > Mammalia > Rodentia > Muridae > Apodemus > Apodemus sylvaticus. The sequence continues at coordinate 11,827,753 of NC_067495.1, read as the reverse complement.
TGGTCTGGAGAATATCTCCACAGTTTTCCCATTATTTTTTAACTTTGAATATCCAGAAGACTGTTGGCGAGAGGGGGATGGGAGGAGAGTGTGTATGAAGGGGAAACTGAGAGGGGACAGCAATCGGAATGTAAAGTAAATAAATAAATGCGGGCTTGTGTACTGGAGACTTTCCAGAGAGATCTCTGGCCATCTGGGTGTGAGTGTTCAGGCAAAGGGGAGAGAGTAAGAGCAGGAAGGGGGAGTCGTCTCCACAATCTCCACCACCCCTGCTGCTGCAGCTGGCCTCACCTCAGTCTCTGCCATGCTGTCTCAGCTGCTCCACATCATGCAGCACTGAGTCAGGCTGGGCTGGGCTGAGCCAGGAGGCAGGGCAGCTTCAGGTGGTGTTTTGGGAGAGCTGATTTCTTCCCAATGGGCAGCATTACAGCTCTTGTTGACAGAAGCTCTTGGAGGACGGAGTAGTTCTCACACACAGTTATTCTTTCTGGATAGGACTCCTATATACAGTTTGGGGATGGGTCAGGGGCTGAGAGCTTGGGGTACCTTATCTGCATGTGGGAGGGCTTGGTGCTCCTCCTATGTGCCTGCTGAGCACAGACCTCTCTATGGGGCATGGGGGGGCAGGTGTTGGGAGCTGTAGCTACATGACAGGAGCCAGGGTCCCAAGGAGTGTAGCCAAACACCTATCTTTCCTTGCAGGCGATAGTCACCTGCTGGGTCACCAGAGTTTTAAACCTGAGCTCTACCAGTGGCCAGGCTGCCTATCACAGCCCACCACCCCACAAATGAATTAATTCTTAAAAAAGATAGGGGTGGACATCTAAACAATTAAGCGACTTAGTTCTGTGGGATGAACAACGAATGGGTTTCCAGGAGAAGCAGAAGACCAACACATGAAAGAAACAAGAGTGTCAGGACACAGTGAATTTAAAGTAAGGGGAAGAATGTGGAAGTCCCAAATAGAGACAAAGGAGAATGAAAATGACAAATTTTATTAGAACTTACAAAGAGCTTCCATCGAGAGGATGGAAAGACCCCACCCCCACCCCCAGAGCTGGAGTTCCCTCAGGGGTCTCACAGTCGGGGGCTTAAAGACTTCCAGAGCATTCCACCTTTCAGGTTCCCTACCAGTGCCTGAGGCATACTATTTATGCCAGTCTTTAGCAGGTTGTAACAGTTGATGTGTCCTGGAGGAGCATGTCACAACCCTAGTGGAGGCTCCTAAAATAGCCGTCCCTGCTTTCCTAATGGTTGAGCTTAAGATTCTCTGACCCTCCTCCAGGACTCAGTCTCAGAAATCAACACAGACTGTCAGTAGGTTTTATAGTGACTATTGCTGTGCCTGCCTACTGCTATGGTGCTGTTTTTAGGGTGTCAAACAGAAAGAGACCTTCAGGGGTGGGCCATTAGGGCATACACAGAAAGCTGCTGCAGACCTCAGTTGGCCACGAAGGTCTAAGGCCCAGGGCAGCTACTTGATGATTATATACTAACATACAAATGGTAAAATCATGAGAATAACTGTAACCTCTACTAAAAGCATGACAAACAAAACAGTTGGGGAAATGAGCCCTCATTGCTGGAGAATGGGTAAGGAAATCATCAAAGCAACAACAATAAAAAAAAAAACCCAAAACGTCTATAACATCTGCCATAACTGTCAGCAAGGCTGATGAGTCCCGTGCTGCTTTTCTCTATTTTAAGGTGCACACCCTGGAGAAGACCACTGGTATATTAAGCTATTTTCTATTTCTATGATAAAATGCTATATCAAAGGTAACTTGTGGAAGAAAGGGTTTGTTTGGTTCATGCATCCAGAGTTTTAGAGTCCATTAAGATGTAGTAAGGCATGACAGTGCAATTGGAACCTGAGGGCTCACATCTTAAACCATTAATACAAAGCAGAGCACAAGCTTGAAATGGTGGGTCTCCTAACTCTCAAAGACTTCCGCCAGTATCATATGTCCTCCAACGAGATCAAACCCCCAAGCCTCCTCAGAACAGTGCCACCACATGGGACCAAGTATTCAAATACCTGATACTATGGTGTGTCATCCCATGGAAAACACCACATTCCACTGCGTGGTACCAATTGTCTTCTGAATATATATATTATAATATATATATATATTTCAAAATGAATGTAGTCTAACTTTAAGAGCCTCCATATTTTTCCCACCATCACTACATTGCTCAAGATGTTCCTAGCCTCACAGACTTAAAGTACGAGGATGGAGAATACCCAGAAAGCTCCAACCCACTTAGAAAAGAAAGGTTGTGGTTTCAGGTAAAGGGAGGGGGGACTTATCGGGATGCAAAGTGAATAAGTAAAAAAAAAAAATTAAATTAGAAAACCCGTCAAGTCTCTTTAGAGACACTAGGCAATCTCCTAATTGTTACTCCTTATAAAATAAAAAGTTAAATGACATATTTCTCATATATAATAAAATATACCCTACAATTTCAAAAGGGATGACTATAGACATAATGAGGAAAAAGTTGCACCAATCAGTACTGAAACCCAGCAGGGCCAATGCCATCCCCTGTACCTCCATGGTTGATACCAAAGGGCTTACACAGCTGCACCCTCCCAGCTTTGCTGCCTTTAGCATACTATCTATCTCTTGGGCTGGGCCCATCCTCCGAAGTCAGCCATGCTGAATAGATGTTGCACAGTACTGGCATCTCCAACATCTTGGGGTCTCCATGTCAACTGAGGCTTAATTTTCAGAGCTGCATGGTTGGCTTTCTTAGGGTCTCTTGTCCCGCAGGTCCTTCATACTCGCACTTGTCTTCCACACACTGCCTAACCCCAGTGGTTCTCTGAAACTGTGAGGGAACAGTCCATGCATGACCCCTTTACTCTTACAGCTGCATGTGACTTCGTGTGACTGTATGTGACTTTACATGACCTTAAAGCCATCGTGGCAACAGTGCCTAGTTTAGCTGTCAGCCTGGCGTAACCTTGGCTCCCTTTTGCCAGTTTAACAGCTTTCTGTGTTGTAGCGTTGTGGCATCCCAAATGTCCTTAGGCACTTTTCTTTCACAATACAGAAGCATAGCTGGGTGGGATCATTTCACAAGGGTACCATATTCTTAGTTGAGTGCACCTCAGGTGTTTCTGTAAGGACATCAACTTCCCCAACAATGACATCTCCAAGCACAAGCTTTGACAGTGGTCCTAACCTTGTCAGTCTCAGTGGCTTGTACATTCTGTATTTCAATCTGGTCTTTTTTCTGATGTTCATTACAAACATGCACAAGAATGATTACTAATAACCACGTGACAGACTGCAATGCACTTCTCTGTTCGGCTGATTCCATCCCCTGGTAGCAGCTTTCCTCAACAGGTATACAGCAACTCTGGCATCTCTAATTCTCAGAGTCTCCAAGGCAATCCAAGCTTAACCTTAAAGCTTAGTTCACTGGCCTCTCTGGGCCTCCATGCAGGGACACTCCCATGACACACGCCTGGCCTGGACACTTCTCCTTAGCTGCAGAGGGAAATTCCACAATCCTCCCTTTTCAATCCTTGCTCTGAAGTCACAATCAAATTGCCTATACTGTCAAGGTTTTCTGCATGCTGGTGTGGCCACAAGGCCCCCTCATTCAAATGCAAATCTACCAACTTTCTGGTTTTTACTGCAATAGCTTGGCTATCTGAGAACCCATTTTGTAAACCAGGTTGACCTGAACTCAGAGATTCACCTGCCTCTGCCTCCCAAGTGCTGTTATTAAAGGCAGACATCACCACACGTTGCCCTACACTTTAATTTCTCTTTACAGGTGGGAAGCTTACTTGCATAAGGAGTTACTCTCCAAGGTCACCGCTCCCTTTATTCCTTTAGCATGAGGCTTTTGTGTACAAAAGTGGGAAGAGGCCTTCTGCTCCTTCGCACTGCATACAAATTATGTGAATTATGTTGCATATCTCTTGGTCCACTGTCTGGCTATCCTGCCATGTTCTGCTCTGTTGTTCAAATACTGAGTGGCTGTGCTTCCAACCAGAGTATCCACAGGGTTGCAACCTGTCAAAAGAGAGCAAATAGGGAACACATCCTTTGAAATATTCAAAACAGGGCTCCAGCTGTCTTTCAGAGAATTCAGGCATTGACTCCATGACTGTTGATGGTGTGGTGATAGATTCTGGCATAGAAGGTAACCTTTGGTGGCTTAAGTGGATAATCTGAAGAAAATGTGATGTCCAGGGAAAAAAGACACCACCTTCATATGCAGAAGCTGGTGAAGTAAGTATAGTTGACCTTCATTCATAAATATTATCTCCTTTAGGCCCAGCACCGTAGTCAGGAGGAGGATCCAGGGAGATCTCAGCTAGCTCCTGAATTCTTTTAGCATTAGTGGGTAACTTAGAAGGCATTTTGCTACAGAGTTTGGTGTTTTTCTTCTGCTGGGTGGCAGAAGGTTTTCTTTCTTCCTGTTCCCCAGGCTCTGGAGCAGCAGGGTCTCCCCGGTCTGCATCTGAACTGCCACAGCTGGTGCTGGGGCTCTCATGGTCTGACCTTTGCCTGTCACTGGACATCTTGGTGAAGTTATGTCTGGGAAAAATGTCTTGACTGCTGGTGCACGCAGCCCTCTCATGCTCCACTATGCTGTGCGGGAGGGAGAGTGCCGAGGAACCTTCCTTGAGAAAATGGAGGCAGCCTGGGTGGGTATCTGAGCAGGGACTCTGGGCAAGAAGGCAGAAAAAAAGCAGCCTTGGAGGCTCAGACCCAGGACTGTGGAACATCCAAAGTCACAGATGGTTGTGTAGTGCTGCACTGCTGCAGCAGGAAGGTAGCACCAACCTGCGCTCGTGGAGCCACTGTGGAGTGGGCGCTCCGGGACCCGGGAGACTCCAGGGCGCTCCAAGAAACACAGGCTTCAATGTAAGATATTCTCCATAAATTCCTAAAAGTCCCTGATTCTAGAGGAGGGTCCGATGATAATGTCTATTTCAATTGCTTAAGTAGGACTTCCCCTATTTTAGGAACATTTTTTTTAAGATCCAAAAGCACCATAAAACGGCTTTATAAATAATACATTTTTAAAGTTCTTCAGCTCCCTTGTTATTATCCCATTGTTGCTTTCTCAAACTTTGTCTACGAATGATCTGATTCCAGGGAGATTTAGGAAGGATCTGAAGACAGGCACTCTTCTGAAAAAGCCAACCACCACTGGAAAAATGGCCCTGAACAAGAGAAAGAATCCCTCCCTAAATTTCAGAGATCATGCCTATGAAAGGCCAACGAATAAGAAGCACAAACACACCGCCCAGGAAAATCTAGTGACTTTCATGTTGTGCTTCCAGAAGAAGAATCTGAATGTTCTTTCTAGACCAATCACAAAAGTCAAACCGGCCACAAACAGAACATTTCCAACATCCAATTTCCAACTGCTTTGTCAAAAAAGAGAATCATTCCAACGAACAGAAAGAGAAAACAACGCTCCAAATCCTGTTAAGCCCATGCGTATTTTCTGCATATCCATGAGTCAGTCTGTGAGGGAGGTTATGGTGGCAGCGCAGGCTAGGATCCTGGTACCTCGCTGCCCACGCAGCCTGGTCCCGAGAAGAGCCTCGGCGATGCTGCCCAGGCCCAAGACGCCAAGTGTCTTTAGGAACATCTTATAAAAGACTTTATTTTTAATATCATGTGTATGAGTGTGTAACTGAGTATGTGTCAGATGTGCCATGGGCATGCAGTGCCCAAAGAGGCCAGGATAAACTCACACAGAGGGAAGCAAAGCAAGTAATAAACTGAATGCAAATAAGGCCTGCTCTTTCTATAGAGTGCATATACCTGGCCTTACTTAAAGGTCCTTTCACTTACACAGCCCTGTAATGATTATTTTTGCTTAAATTTAGATAGCTCACACAAGAGAGATCTGCCTGCCTCTGCCTAGTTGCCAAGTTTTGGAACTAGTGGTATGTCTACCACATGCATCATCTTTTGTTTTTTTAAAGGTGTGTGTGTGTGTGTGTGTGTGTGTAAATTTAATATTTAAACTATCTTGTGCCAAGGGACTTCCTTTTCTGGTCCATTCTATTTTCTCTTTTGTATGCTTCATATGCCTTTATTGGCATCTCCATCTTCCGGGTTAGGAAAAGTTCCTTTTTTTCTTCTTTCTTTTCAAAAGCATGTTCTTTCATTGAAAAAGGAAGTAAAACCATTTTATGATACAATTGAACTTTTATATGGAAAATATTTCTGATATAATAGAAGAGATATATAGAAAAACACGTAAAAATGGACAATTTTCATGGAAAATTGAAGAGTAAAGTGATAGACATAAAAACATTGCTAAGTTAATTGAAAAAGGAAGTAGAAATATTTTATGATAGAATGGAAGATAACATGGAAAATATTTCTCATAAAATTTGTGAAATATGTAGAAAAACATGTTAAAATTAAGGATTGTCATGGAAAATTATACAGATAAAATGAGAGGCATAAAATAATTCTAAGTTGGTTGAAACTGGAACCATAAACTTGTTCAGGTAAAATTGAAGATTTGCATGGAAAATATTTTGACAAAATTCAAGAAATATATAGAAAAACATTAAAATTGACTATTTCTTGCTAAATTATACAGATAAAATGGTAGACAAATAATACATTTCTAAATTAATTGAAGGTGGATTTAAAAACATTTTGTGGTAAAAACAGAGTTACATTGAAAACATTTCTGATAAAATAGAAATACATAAAAACATGTTAAAATTGGGGATTGTCACGAAAAATAATGCAGATAAATGGTAGATATATAAAAATTACTACATTAATTGAAAGAGGAATTACAAACATTTTCTGATAAAATTGAAGATTTACATGAAAAATATTTCTGTTAGTGTATGTTGTTTTTATTGGGGAATTGAATCCATTGATGTTAATGAATAATGATTGTTGCTTCCTGTTATTTTTGATGTTATTTTTATGCCTGTATGGCTATCTTCTTTTGAGTTTGTTGGGAGAAGATTACTTTCTTGCTTTTTCTTGGGTGAAGTTTCCCTCCTTGTGTTGGCATTTTCCATCAATTATCCTTTGTTGTGCTGGATTTGTGGGAAGATATTGTGTAAATTTGTTTTATCATGGACTATCTTGGTTTCTCCATCTATGGTGACTGTGAGCTTTCCTGGGTATAGTAGCCTGGGCTGGCATTTGTGTTCTCTTAGGGTTTGTATGACATCTGCCCAGGATCTTCAAGCTTTCTTGGTCTCTGGTGAAAAGTCTGGTGTAATTCTGATAGGCCTGCCTTTATAAGTTACTTGCCCTTTCCCCCCTTACTGCTTTTAATATTCTTTCTTTGTTTAGTGCATTTGTTGTTTTGATTATTATGTGCTGGGAGGACTTTCTGGTCTGGTACAGTCTGTTTTGTGTTCTGTAGGTTTCTTTTATGTTCATGGGCATAACATCTCTCTCCTTAGGTTAGGGATGTTTTCTTCTATAATTTTGTTGAAGATATTTACTGGCCCTTTAAGTTGGAAATCTTCACTCTCTTCTATACCTATAATGCTTAGGTTTGGTCTTCTCATTGTGTCCGGGATTTCCTGGATGTTTGGGGTTACAAGCTTTATGCATTTTGCATTTTCTTTGGCTGTTGAGTCAATGTTTTCTATGGTATCTTCAGCACCTGACATTCTTTCTTCTATCTCTTATATTCTGTTGTTGATTCTTGAATCTACGACTCCTGAATTCTTTCCAAGGTTTTCTATCTCCAGAGATGTCTCACATTGAGATTTTTTTTCTTCGTTTCAACTTCCATTTTTAGATCCTAGATAGTTTTGTTTAGTTCCTTCACTTGTTTGTGTTTTCCTGTAATTCTTTAAAGGATTTTTGTGTTTCCTCTTTTAGGGTATCTGCCTGTTGACCCATGTTCTCCCTTATTTCTTTAAGGGATTTTTGTGTTTCCTCTTTAAGGGCTTTTACCTGTTGACACCTGTTCTCCTGTATTTCTTTAAGGGAGTTATTTAAGTCCTTCTTGAAACCCTCAAACAGCATCATGAGATATGATTTTTAATATAGCTCTTGCTTTTCTGGTGTGTTGGGGTATCCAGGACTTGTTGTGGTGGGAGAACTGGATTCTGATGTTGCCAGGTAGCCTTGGTTTCTGTTGGTAGGGTGCTTGTGCTTGCCTTTCACCATCTGGTTACCTCTGGTGCTGGTTGGTCTTGCTGTCTCTGGATGGAGCTTGTCCCTCCTGTGGGCCTGTAAGCCTGTGTCCATACACCTGGGAGACCAACTCTCTTCTGTCAGGGTCTGTGCACAGAAGGCTGTGGAGACACCTGGCTCCTTGGTATAAATGGAAGCCTGAAGGCCTCTGTCCAAGCTGCTCCACGGATCATATGGCCCTGTGCTCCTAGCTCTTCCCCTCCAGAGAAAAGGTGGAGATCTCACCTCTGAGCTCAGAAGTGAAAGCAATGCTGGGAGATCACTCTCTCCTGGTGTATTGTGCACTGAAGGCTATGGAACTACCTGGCAGGAATACTTCCATCCAAGCTGCTTCACTGATCATGTTATAAAATTTTCTTTTATGATTTTGTTTAAAATATTTCCTCTGCTTTTGAGATGGGTTTCTTCTCTTTCCTCTGTTCCTATTAATCTTTGATGTGGTCTTTTCATTGTATCTGAGATTTCCTGTATGTTTTCTGTTAGTTTTTAAATTTAACATTTTTGAGTTGCTGTATCCATTTCTTCTATCATGTCTTCAATACCTGAGAGTCTTTCTTCCAGCTCTTGTGTTCCATTGGTGAAACTTGCCACTGTAGTTTCTGTCCATATTCTCAGTTTTTCATTTCCAGAATTTATCCATTTTGGGTTTCTTCATTAATTCTCCTTCCATGTTCAGAACTTGAAAAGTTTTATTCATTTCTTTTCAATGTTTGTATTTGCCCAAATTTCTTTCAGGTGTTATTTCTGCATTACGACACTCTATCACCTTCTTACTGGCTGTTTCAGGGACCTTTTCTGGAACTTTGGCTATGTTGGAATATTCAGGACTGCTGTGGGAGGAGAGCTGGGCTCCAGTGGAGGCATATTGTCCAGGCTGTGAAGGATTGTGTGTTCATGCTGGAATCTAGTCATTTATAGTTCTGGGTGATGAATCTGGTTTTTCATTTCCTTGGTGAGTTTTCTGTTCCTTTGTTTCTGCTTGGACCAAGCCAGCTCAGTCAGTCTTCAGGGTCTCAAGGGCAGGAGTGAAGACTGAAAAGAAAAAGATGAATTGACAACATTATGACATGACTCCAACTTGTGCTAAGGCCTATGTGGCTTTAATTTTTTTCAAGCCAGCTTTCATACCATTTTAGGTCCTAGCAGAGAATAGGGTCAGTTCTTTGATCAAAGACAAAGTGATTAAACAAGGTAAAGAACAAAGAGATCACACCAGGTAGCAATCAAAAAAAAAAAAAAAAAAAAAAAAAAAAAAAAAAAAGCAAAGAAACAAAGTCCCAAAGTCACTGGGTCTGGGTCTTATCAGGATTACCAAGACAAAAGGGAAGTCACACATTCCTTGGCTGTCTACACCTTGATCATTGCATTACATAAATGTGAATATTCTTTTCTGAGCCTACTTCCTTGAGCCCAGTGACAAGGCCTTGCCAAATTTCTATAACCTGCACCAAAAGCTCTCCACATTTCTCCCTTTTATTTCATAAACATGACTGACTCTGTCTTAGGTTATTCTGACGAAAAATGCCTTCCATACCAGTCATGGAATTAGCATTTTCAAAAGCAATGCTATTCTGCCCTAGGTTGGTACGGCACTGTACAGAATTTGCCCATCATTGGCTATGAGCCTGTAAATGATTCTCTGGGAATCCCTTTTTAGTTTCAAGCTATGTATTTGGGCCGCCAAATGCAAGTTTACCACAATGGGCAGGAGTAGAAGTATTCCCAGGACATGCATGATCAAGCTGTATAAGCCATTCTTTAAGTTTGACCAAGATGGAAATACTGACCTTGAGCCATGAATAATTTTACCAGCAATTTCTGCAGCATAAAAATGCAGTGAAACAGCATTCTTTAAATTCAAAATCTCAGTATACAAAGTTAAAACATCCACAGAGGTGTAAGAATTACGCCAATTACCTTGCGAGTGTCTTTGAACTTTTGCCCAACTATAGTAACTCTCATTGTAAACATTAGAAGAGACACAAATACACTGGTGTTCAACATGACACTCAAGATGGTGTCCTCTCTAATTATTTGAATAATATCATAATGAGCATCAATTCGCTGTTCCAAATGTCTCTTTAAATCTTCTTGCTGATACTCAGAGCATTAGCAACAATTTTTACCTAATGATTAACAAAAGTAGCTGACTTACTTCTTGTGTCAAAGCAATTGCAAAAGCAATGGTGCTAGCTATCAATGTAATTAAAGCTGCTATACCAGCTATAATCAAGCCCACTACCCTCTTGCTTCTGCTTAAAGCCTGACTCACTTCTTTCAGTACCTGCAAGCTTTTTTCAAAATACCAAGGTCCTGTAATATTCACAGGCAATAAAACAAAAGCTGGTTGATAGACCACTATCACAGACATGCTAGATTTCAACACATAAACACCATCAGATAGTGAACAATCAACAAAACTTGATTTACTGCCAAATTTCTTGAAGTGGTCCAAAAAGTTCTCCACACTGTTTCTTCCTCCCTGAACTTAGGAAAGTGTATGGCTGTGTGTTCCCTGAGAGGATAAATTCTCTGAATCTATTTCCCTGGCCAGCTCAGCTGCTTTGTTCCCAGTGAAAGCCTGCTGAGGTTGGCTGTTGTATGGATAATGAAATGAGTTGGGCAAAGGAAGATTGGGAGAAAAGATTTTGAATCCATTGAAGATGAGGTCAGAGAGGAAAGAGACTGCAGCAGGTTTCCTGCTACACAGCTGAAGATAAACCTGGGAGAAGGTTTGGATGTGGAGTTACAGAAGGAGAAGTATGAATTGGGCTTCAGACTTCAGTCAATTGCTTTCTCAGGCAGGAGTCCTCCTTGGGTTATCAGGGGGTGGCTGTGGGTTTTGGAGGCTGGGACCAAGCAAGGCCAAAGGAGGTTGGAATGGGAAGATCTGTGGACACCACAGAAAAGGGAATCAAGGGGCAGGGTGGGCAGTTAAGGCTGCCATAATTATTCTTCAGAAGAGCTGGGGATGAGACTGCAGTTAGGATCTGGGGAAACAGGAGAGGAGAAGATCTTCAGTCAGCCCCCTAACCGTGTTCTTAACTATCCTGATCCACTTGAGATGTACTGAAGCAAGCAACTTTAGATCGAGCACGTAGTCTCCTGTGCTTCCTGTTAAATGGAGTTAGGTGAGTCACCACTGCTGTAACAGTGCGTAGATTTCTGCAAATATGCCATCGTGAGACGTTTTAGTCACGTGTCAGTTTGTGCTGCAGGGATGCCACAGAGCACTGCTTCAGTTATACAGGCCTATGCTGTGATCTCCTATCCATTCTTGTTCAGTTAGGGTTTGGGTAAGTGCTACTGGAGCATTCTCAGGTCCTCTGCTTTCTTGTCTGTTATCCTCATGTAAGGGACAGTGCTTCTTGGTAAGCTGCATCTATGAAAGTAAGTTCTGCTTTGTAAAAGTAGCATAATCTTCACTGTGTCCTTAACAATCACTGTACATTAGGGTCTTAGGTGCTCCTGTTCACAAATAAGCAACTTCAGAGTTGCCGAAGTAATCTCTCCAGCACTGTTGTAGACGGAGCTTAGATAACTCTACAGCAGTAGCACATTGCTGTTTGCAAATATGCCACCGTTGGCTGTTTTAGTCACAGGAACTTTTTGTTTCTTCCAAGGATGCCTCTTTGTCCTGCTTCAGTGACTGATGCTTTTGCTGTGCTCTCCACTTCCATTCTTGTCACTCAGTCAGCCATAGGTCAGGGATCTGCCCTTTTGTAAGTCAGTCACCACTTCTGTTACAGTACATCTCCATGACATCCACCATTATGCCATACATCTTCCTGCTGTCCAAGGACAATGCTTTTCAATGCGTTGTTGACAATCATTATCCATGCTGGAACCTATGCATTACAGTTCTCTGGAAACCAACTTCCGACTTGTCCAAGTAATCTCCTGTGCTTCTTTACAGATGACATTTAGAAACCACTGCAGAAGCAGTAAGTGGGTATAGGCCAATACGCTCTTGGGTTGCAATTCAATATCACGTTCATGTGCTTTCCTAAAGTGGCACTGAGGGCTGATTCAGGTGTGAATGGGAATACTGTGCTCCTCTCTGCCATTCCTGTCCACCCAGTGGCCTGTTTTAGTGCCACTATAATGTGCTTTTTAATACTTTCCTGTAAATCTATTCAGACCTGCCTTATAGTACTTGTGCTAGGATTCTGGCTAAGCTCCACCCCACAGTCACCTGGCAACAGCCAGGTATGTCCCTCCCCAAAGGGACCTTGCAATAGCCAGGTATGCCCCTCCCCACAGTTCCTTGGCAACAACCAGGTAGGTCTGGCCCACTAGAACAGGGGCTGCGTGCCTTCTCCTGTGTCCCCCCTCTCTTGCCTCTCTTACTCTCCTCTTTCCCCCTCTCTTGCCCTCTTGGGCTCTTCCCTTCCTGCTCCTCTCCCCCTCTCTCCACTTGGTCATGGCCGGCCTCTACTCTACTCTCCTTCTCTCTGCCTTTCTCTACCTCTACCACCCCCTTAACTCCCCTCCCCATGCCCAAAATGAACTCTATTTTATACTATAGCTTCCTGTAGCTGGTCCTGAGTGGGAAGGGAAGCCTCAGCATGGCCCCGCTGATGCTCCCCCTTCCCCACACCCCATGGAGCACATTCTCACGATGCTTTCTTATGATCACAACAACTGGTGCATCTTAACATTCACTGTTTCAGGAAGTTCATGGTGTTGGCAAAGTGTTTCCATTTTCACCATGTTCCTAATAAATCCCCTTCCACTGTGAACAAACTCTCTGCTATTCTCAAGCAAGCAACTTCAGAATTGCATGAGGCATCTGGTAAGCTTTGTTGTCATGGAGTTTAGATATTGATGCAGCCGTCATCGACATAATAGTGTGCAAATATGCCATTCTGAGGTGCTTTGTCCTGTGTGCATGCTTTGAAAGGATACCACTGTACTGTTTCAGTTATATACTTGTGTGATGTGCTGCCTTCTATTCCACTCTTGTTCAATCAGTGTCCTGGCACAATGCTTTGAAAAGCATATCATTTCCTCTGCTTTCCTGTAAGTCATGTTTCCCTCCTGTGAAACAGCCCTTCTCTGTTGTAACACCATTGCTATTACAAAGTTCTTGTTGTGAAAGTGTGACAACATTCTTTCTTTCTCACCTTCTTCAATTTGTGAGCATGGTGTGATGATTTCTATATGCTCAGCCCTGGGTGTGGCACTATTAGAGGGTGTGGCCTTGTTGGAGGTGGGTGTGGGCTCTAAGACCCTTGTCCTAGCTATCTGGAAGCTAGTCTTTCACTAGCAGCCTTCAGATAAAGATGCAGAACTCTCAACTCCTCCTGCACCATGCCTGCCTGGATGCTGCCATGTTCCTGCCTTGATGATAATGGACTGAACCTCTGAACCTGTAAGCCAGCCCCAATTAAATGCTGTCCTTATGAGAGGTGCCTTGGTCATGGTGTCTGTTCACAGCAGTAAGACCCTAATTAATTCACACGACTTGCATGATGTTATGTTTCATTTTCTGTTGTCTGTAAACGTTCCAGGTTATTTTTTGCTCACCTTTTGTTTTTGTTAAACACAGGTTCTTTTGTCATACTATATACTCAGAATACCGTTTCCCCTCTCTCAACACCTCACAGTTCCTCTCCACTTCCTCTGCCATCTCTTCCTTTCTGTCTCTCCTTAGAAAAGAACTGGCTCCTTAGAGATAACAACAAACATAACAAAATAAAATATAATGAGATAAAAAGAAAGGCATCATATGAAAGGTGGAGATGAGAAGCTAACAAAAGAATAAGAGAACCCCAGGAGCGGGCAAAGAATCAGAGACTCCCTTGAGCACACATTCAGGCGTCCCTTCAAAGATTTAAGCTGAAAAATTATAGTATGGATGCAAAGGCTCATCTGCAGACTGGTTTAGAGATTGGGCTTGCTGCTTCAGTCTCTGTGAGTTCCTATGAGAGTTGGCCATGTGGACTTAGAGGGCATCATGCCCTCCGTCTTGGTGTCCTCCATCCCCTCCATCTCTTACACTCTGTGGGCTTCCCTGAACTCTGGGGGCAGGGATTGGATGGAGACATCTCATTTAAGGCTCTGTGTTCCAAGGTGTCTGTCTGTCTGTCTGTCCGTCTGTCTGCCTGTCCATCCATCTGTCTGTCTGTCTGTCTGTCTCTCACTCTCTCTCTCTCTCTCTCTCTCTCTCTCTCTCTCTCTCTCTCTCTCTCTCTCTCTTTCTCTGAGCATGTGTGTGCAAGTGCATGTGTGTGTGTGTGTGTGTGTGTGTTCTGGTCATTGCATATTTTTCCCTTCTGATGCAGATGGAAACTTCTTTGGGTATGGCTGAATGAGACACTGATTTATAAATATGGCAGAGTATCACTAGGAGCCATCTTATAGTTACTTCCAGAGAATAGATGGCCTTGGGAAAAACTAAATACTACTGGTTTAAAAAAATGATCACTACGTTCTTAACAAACCCAATCTAGTTAGGAATGTGTGGAGTGCTTTTCTGAAGCACACAACTTCATAGTTTTGTGAGTAATCTCCTGTATTTGTTGAAGATGGAGTTGAGATATCACTGTGTACACTTGTGTAGCACTTTCAAAATCACATGTCTGTGATTTCCAAAGGTGCCACTGTGTACTGCATGAGACTTGGACACATAAGCTGTGCTCTCCTGTTCCATTCTTGTTCAGCCAGCATCCTGCAGCAATGCTACAGGAATATTCTCATTTTCTCTGCCTTTCTGTAAATCTGTGCTGACTTGGGTGACAGTACTTCTCTGCTGTAAAGTCCATCGGTATAACAAAGCTCTTGCTGCTGTAAAAGTGATTCCATTTTCCTTGTGCTCTTACAATCCTGGTCTAGCTAGCAACATAGGTGCTGCTGTGCCGAAGCAAGCAGCTTGGCAGTTGTAGCAGTACTCTTGCTTCCTTGTAAATGGAGTTTGCACATCACTGCAGGAGCAGTACCCAGGTATAGGCCAGCATGCTCATGTGTGGTATTTCAATATCACCTGTGGGTATTTCCCCAAAATTCCTCTGTGTACAGCTTCAGCTATGGAAGCACATGCTGTGCTCTCTTTTCTTCTTCTTGTTCAATCAGTGTCCTGGTGCAGGGATAAAATAATAATCTGATCTCCTCTGCATTTCTCCAGGTCAAGCCCTGTCTGCCCCTTTGTGGTAGAGCACTCCTCCTTTGTAATGTGCATTGGCAGAACAAAGTCCTTGCTATTATAAAATTTTCCACCATTTTTCTCTGTGCTCTTAACAATCTTATTGTACTTAGGAATGCATGCACTGCTCTTCTGAAGCAAGCAGACTCAGTGCTTCAGAGGCAATCCCACGTGCTTTCTTGTGACAGAATTTAAGAGTAGCTGCAGTAGTAGCACATCAGCTTTTGCAAGTGTCCTGCTTCAGTTTTAGAGGGGCAAGTATGCTGTGCTTTTCTTTCCTATCCTTGTGCAGTCAGAGGTGCATATGGGCCTGGATCATGATATCTGCTGTTGTCTCTGTTGAGTCAATGTTTGCTTCCTTGGTTTCTGCTTCTTCCTGGACTTTGGGAGAGTGTGACGCCTGTGTGCTGTCTGATAGGAAATTTTCCGTGAACAGATTTCCCTGGCCTGTTCAGCTGGAATGTTCCCAGGGAAAGCCTGCTGGTGCTAGAGGCAGAGATAATGAGCTGAGTTGGGGGAGAGAGGTTGGGAGCACAGGTCTTTGTGACCACTGGGGGATGGGGTCAGAGAGGTCAGAGACTGCAGCAGGTTTTCTGCTACCCATCTGGGGATGAGACTGGGGGACCGGATCTCAGGTGCAGTAGGAGAAGTATGGATCTGACAAAGGCTTACTTGGTGTACTCACAGTTTAGTATTTTTTTTTGTTAAGATTTATTTATCTATTTGTTTGCTTGTTTGTTTACTTAGTTACTTACTTACTTTTGTTCATGAGTTCACTGTCATCTTCAGACACACCAGAAGAGGGCATCAGATCACATTACAGATGGTTGTGAGCCACCATGTGGTTGCTGGGATTTGAACTCAGGGACTCTGGAAAAGCAGTCAGTGCTCTAACCCACTTAGCTATCCCCTAAGCCTCAGTTTAGTATTTTTATGGGATTCCTGCGTATATGAAGGAGTGGGTCTGATTCTTGTGCCTTCTCTTGAGGCTCTTGTGCTGG
Organism: Apodemus sylvaticus; assembly: GCF_947179515.1. NCBI lineage: Eukaryota > Metazoa > Chordata > Mammalia > Rodentia > Muridae > Apodemus > Apodemus sylvaticus. The sequence continues at coordinate 11,811,437 of NC_067495.1, read as the reverse complement.
TTTGCCATGTCCAGTTCCAATGTAATGGGCTTTGTTTAAGTCACTATATTTTATCTTGTTAACATCAACAAAAAACCCCCACCAACACATATGTTCTGAAGTGGACCAGGTTTGTTCAGAATACGAGGGAAATGAAAGCACTTTTACAATAATGAGAATGTCCTTATACCTATGCAGCTGACAAAAATACTGTTGGCCTTAAGGGAAAGTACAGGACATGTGATTTATTTTATTTATTATTTTATTTTTATTATTTATTTTTGGTGTTAGAAGAAATGTTACTTTCTATTTTTAATAAAATTTTAATCCTTTTTATAGTCCAGACTTCATCCCCTTTAAGGTCTGTCTTCCTTCCTGTGACCCATCCCATACCTCCTTTCCCCATGTCCTGTGTCCAATTCAATGTTCCTACACACACACAGACCTCCCCACTCCCTGGGCCCCAAGTCACTCGAGAATTAGATGCATCTTCTTTCACTGAGGACAGACCCAGCAGTCCTCTGCTGTATATGTGTTGGGGGCCTCATATCAGCTGCTGTATGCTGCCTGGTTAGTGTCTGAGATATCTCAGGGGTCCAGGTCAGTTGAGATTGCTTTCTTTTTTTTTAAATTTGACTCATGACATCTTTTTATTAAACAACTCTCAACTACAAAAAAAGCAGACAAAGAAACAGAAAGGACTAAAGAATAAATTTATTTTTAAGAGGAAGGTAGATTTTGAGTTCGAGGCCAGCCTGGAGTACAGAGTGAGTTCCAGGACAGCCAGGGGCTACACAGAGAAACCCTGTCCCAAAAAATCAAAAAAAATTGTTTTAAATTGTAACCAATGCACATCTCTTAATAGTTTTTAAAAACTATTTTTGCAATTTTTGAGTCATGCTGGGGAAAGAATTTTCTAAGTACCTTTCAAAATTATTTTCAGGGATCTTCGCCTTAAATCATTTCTGTTCCCTCCCTTAAGACTCCAGAAACACAATGGTCTGGAACTGAGCACTGGCTGTTCCTCACTGCTCTGTGTGCAAGTGCATGCGCCTCCTTCCCCAGGTGCTAAACCTTTACACGTCCCGGAGTTCCCATGATCATAAATATTATATATAACAGATAAAAAATCAGAACATTAAAAATACTGAAAACTCTTCAATGTTGTGAAAAGCAAAGTCCCTTTCACTTGCCTGAGAATATCTGAGGCTGTTTAAAGATTCAATCTTAAAATTTAGTCAAAGATAGCAGCTTGTACATTATTCACATGGCACAACAGAAACTTGAACAGTAAAATATAAAGAAAAATATTTATAGTTAAGATTTTGAGTTTTTTATATTCACTGTTAAATCGAAATTTCAGACCAAAAACATGTATCCTGTATGTAACTTTTAGGACGAAATTAAAAAGCTGAAAAAGGAACTGGAAAATTTGATCCTTGATTTTTTGAAGAAATTGAAAATTATAAATTTTCTGATGTAAAATTATAAATAAGAAATGAAAAAGAATATCCTATTAGAATTGAAGTTAAAAAAAGTTTCAGAACAATTTGGATTTGAACTGTCTAGCCCTCTTGTTGTTTCTGAACAGCCAGAAGATGGAGAAAGTACTAATAGTTTCCCTATCTATTAATGACTTGTTTAACTGTAGATTTAAAACTATTTTATGAGTTAAGTCTCAGCTGGAAATCAAGCAGTTCCCGAAATACAGAATTTACATCTCAAAATATTGTATATTTTGCTTAAAAATAAAATCATATTTAGTTTTAACTTGTTTGAAAATTATATTTTTGAAGACTTCAGTAATACATGATTATACAGCTATGATAAATATTCCTATTTTCATAATGTCTTAAAATTTTGAAAAGCATAAGGGTAAGCTTATAACAGTTTTACTATTTAAAATTGATTATTTTATATTTATTTTTGTGTTAAGATATTCAAATTCTAACTATGATTTCTATAGATACGTAGAAACCTGTTTAGAAGTTGACATATATTTTGCCAAACAGCTAGCAACATTAAATTGAAGGTTCAACCTCTGTAAACACGACAAACTTGTCAATATTAGAAAATCACAGTAATCCCAACTATTATTTCCATTTTACACATCAAGTATTATGTCTTTGAGCCTATCAAATTTCTGTTTATCTACTTTCAAAAACTGATTAAACAAAGACTGGTTATCAAAAGCACAGCCATATTTGTTCAGGTTCATGTTAATAATAACTGGTTTGGTATTCATGTAAGTATCTGGAAGTGGCCAGAATAAAGCAAGATGGTGGCGGTGGAGCTTAATTAAAAAGCCGTCACAGCAATGCCACACAATCCCTTCAATCTGACCCTCTCTGCAGTCTTCAAACCAGGACAGCAGGTTCGTTGTGTTTCAGTGTAGGCAGATTTCCGACCTGGAATGTTCCATGTGGTGTAAGAAAATGTAATGGGTATTTCTTGCTTCCTAGTCCATATGGGTTTCCATTGATATTTGTTCCTATCAGCTCCAGAGTTTGCTCTAAGAGATCTGACAGAGGAACAACACTAATTTCCAAAACTCCAGGATCATCAGGATGGTGCCTTAGTACCAGGGCAATTCCAAACTCATAATTGACTACAGATGAGTGCCAGCAATATTGTTTGCTGTTCTTTTCTACTGGTACCCAACCAGGAATGTGCCCGTTTTCATTAGGTACTGGCTTCCTGTTCTGTTTTTCTATTTCCTTTGCTGGTATCCAGCACTCTGGGATAGGCTTGAAGTCTTCCTCTTTTGTGCTTTCTTTTGAATGTAGAAATTTTTTAAATCTTTGTCTGCTTGCTTGTTAGGTGTTCTACCTAGTTGAGCCCAACGGTATGGCTGACCTCTGTAGTTAGTGACATAGCAGCATGTTCCGTCCACTTTTTCTGTTGCAACGGCATTGTACACATCTGCATCAAATGCCTTTTCACTTAGTGTTTCAGTTGCCAAAACTTTAAATGGCTGATGACCCCACTTGGCTGAAGGCTCAGTTTTTACGTCCGTCACAAAAACACACAACATCTTCCACTGCACAGAGCCTAGGTGGTTCATGGTGCCCACGCGCAACCTGTCTCCACTGCGCTGGGACCCCGGGGTAAGAGGTCTGCAGCAACAAGCAGAAAGAATACAAACACCATCCAGAGGATCCAAACAGCCGAGACTGCTGTTCTTACCATGGGGTCTCCTTCCTCCTCAGCTTCTTCCAGCCTTTCCTCAATTCAACCACAGGAGCCCCAGGCTTCTGTCCATTGGTTGGGTATCTGCATCTGGCTCTTTTCAGCTGCTTGTTGGGACTCTTGGAGGGCAGCCATGCTAGGCTCCAGTCTGCAAGCACACCACAGCACCAGGAACAGTCTCAGGCCCCAGGGCCTCCCCTTGAGCTGGATCCCAATGTGGGCCTGTCACTGAACCTCCTTTCCCTCAGTCTCCTCTCCATCTCTGCCCCTGCAGTTCTTTCAGACAGCAACAATTATGGGTCAGAGTTTTTGACTGTGGGATGGCAACCCCAGTCTCCCTCCCACTTGATGTCCTGTCCCTCCACTGGAGGTGGACCCTACAAGTTCTCCCTCCCAATGTAATGCATGCCATTCAAGGTCCCTCCCTTTGAGTTCTGAGAGTTTCTCACCTTCCAGGACCTGTGATACTAATTGTAGCACCACACCAGAACTCTGACTGACCAAGAATGGTATGGTATAGGAGACAACAGCATGTGCATCTGTAACTGAGGCAGTACACAGTACTCTCTGTGGACAAAATACACGTTATTTAAAATGTTGCACAAGGGCATATTCATCTATACCAATGTATATACAAATGTATAAACTAGTGCAAAGATATCTAAATGCCATCTATAACAAAGGATAGAGGCTTAATCATTAGATTATGAAGCTGCTTGATTCAGAACACCAGCACATAAGTTCCTAAGTGGACTAGAATTGTTAAGATCTCAGTTAAAATGATAATAAATTTACAACAGCGAGAAGTTTGTCCTGTCAGTTAACATCACAGTAATACACTGGCTGTAAGAGAAGTGGTGGCCAATATACAGAGAAGCAAATACATGAGCTCATTAACAGAGGACCGCCCCAGTACAGTAACTGAACAAGATTACATGACAGCAGGGAAAACATGCCTGCAACTGAAGGAGAACCCAGTGGCAGCCTTGGAAAACACAAGTGCATGTGACTCTCATCGGTGTTTTGAAAAACAGATGCAATTCTATCATGGAGAAATTGAAATTCCTTTAACAACAATGCATACCTGCTAGCTTACACACCTCTGAAGTGGTTTGCATCATGACAGCAGTACATAGATTTCAGTGCCATGGAATAGGGAAGAACACTGTGGAAAAGGGCAGTAGTATTGCAAGAGCAAGAACTTTCCAATACCAACACAACAAATACAGTTCTGTGCTGTAGCAGAAGTGCTGATTGATATACTGGGAAGATAGCAGGTGATATTGTCTTTATAGACGTGCAAGTGGTCAATGGCTGAACTTTAGTGGAATAGTAAAGTAGTCCTTACACATCGATAAATGAAGCAGTTTGCTGTGGCTTCTTTGAAAACACATGTCCCTGTGACTTAAATGACTCCAAACCAACATTGTTCAACTGCAATAAAATCTAAATTCTGTTTGCTAGTAAGTGAACTGTTTTGTTCACACAATTCTGAAATTGCTTACATCTGAACAACAGCAAATACAATCCTAAGTACATCAGGATTATTATGAACACAGTGGAGGGGGCTGGAGAGATGGCTCAGTGGTTAAGAATACTGGCTGCTCTTCCAGAGGTCCTGAGTTCAATTGCCAACAATCACATGGTGGGTGACAACCATCTACAAGGGGATCAGATGCCCTCTTCTGGCATTTGCGTGTATATGCAGCAGAGCAGTCATACATTAAATAAATTTTTAAAAAGTATGCAGTGGAAGTTGGGCAGTGGTGGTGCACGCCTTTAATCCCAGCACTTGGGAGGCAGAGGCAGGCGAATCTCTGAGTTCACATCACCCTGGTCTACAGATTTAGTTCCAGGACAGCCAGGGCTATACAGAGGAATCCTATCTCAAAAGCAAAACAAAAAACAAAAAGAATACAGTGGAAATTATATTACTTTTACAACATCAAGAACTTTGTTATACCAATGCAACTCACAGAGATGTAATGTGACATAAGAGGTGATTGATTTGAAGGAAAGTGGAGGACCTGAGATTCTAACTGTGGCACTGAATCAGTACACTCATATAACTACTTTGTTGTTTACATCAGAATTTAAGTGGAAAATATCATCCTCAGTGAAGTAACCCAATCAAAAAAGAATACACATGGAATGCAATCTCTGATAAGTGGATATTAATTAGCCCAGAAGCCCTGAATACCCAAGGTACAATTAGCATAACAAATGACTCCCATGAAGAAGTAAGGAGAGGACCCTGATCCTGGATAGTCTTGATCCAGCATTGTAGGGGAGTACCAGGACAGAGAAAAGGGAGGGGGTGATTGGAGAATGGGTCTCCACCCATTCTAAGAAGAAGGCTTATGGGACATATGGGGAGGGGGAACTGGGAAAGGGGAAATCATTTGGAATGTAAACAAAGAATATAGAAAATTTTTAAAAAAGGAAAAAAAAAGAAGTGCAGACATTCCTAGGTAGTCTCGAATTGTTAAGAACACAGTGAAAGGGGCTGGAGAGATGGCTCAGTGGTTAAGAGCACTGACTGCTCCTCTGAAGGTCCTGTGTTCAAATCCCAGCAACCCCATGGTGGCTTTCAAGCATCCATAATGAGATCTGATACCCTCTTCTGGAGTGTCTGAAGACAGCTACAATGTACTTACATATAATAAATAAATAAATCTTTAAAAAAAAACACAGTGAAAATTGTTGCAGTTTCCCAACATCATGAAGTCTCTTATACCAATGATTTACTGTGACGCAAGTCAGGATTGATTCGTAGGAAAGCAGATGAAGTCAGATTATCATTGTAGTGCTGCTGCAAGCACACTGATTGAGCAGGAATGGAATATGGGAGCACAGCATTTGTGTCTAAAATTGAAGCAGTTCTGGGTGGCATCTTAGAAAACCACACACATGATATTAGAATACCATACAAGGACCAAGATACAGACAAGTTAAGAGATGAGATTATTATTGTGGGAGTGTCCCAGGGTATTAATGGGCTGGGAGAGCACAGCACACACATCTATAACTGAAGTAATACATAGTGGCATCTTTGGACGACAGACTCACATATGACTAAAATACCACACACCGACCATATATCCCTGTACTACTGCTGCAGTTAAGTCTAACCTCCATTTAAACAAAGTGGACATGTTTTATTGTGGAACTCTTAAGTTGTTTGCATGAGAACAACTGCACCTATGTTCCTAAGTGGAGAGGGATTATTAAACATGCAGTTACAAAGCAAGTTAAACGTTAAAGGTAGGTAGAGCTTTGCTATACCAATGTCTTGCTCAGAATACTGTAATAAAAGTGCTCACTGATTTACAAAAAAACAGAGCACATGAGACTATTATTTTAGTATGTCACCAGGACACTGATTGAACTATGATACTGTAGGAGTGCACAGCATATGCTCCTCATCATATGCTCTTTACTGACACATATATAACTGAAACTGTACACAGGGAAACTTTGGAAAACACAGATATGTGACTGAAACACAGTACAATGAAATCTAAATTGCATTTACAAAGAAGCTGACAAGTTCACTTGTACAGCTCTGAAGTTGCTTGCACCAGAACACCAGTACTTATATGTTCATGTACTGGATAGTTTTATGTCAACTTGACACAAGCTAAAGTATTTGAAAGGAGCAAACTAGGTGTGGGGAGACGTGTGGATCTCCCTGGGAAGGGGAAATAGAATAATTTTGTGGGTGGGCTGGGAATGGCTGAGGACAGGAACAGGAGGGATCAGATAAAGGGATGAAGACAGAGAATGCAGGGTGAAGCAGCTGGAATGGAGGAAAGGTTATCTGGAGGATGGTGTGAAAAACTCGTGCAGTGAAAACTTCCTGGAATCTAGACATGGAGGATACAGAGTCTGAACTGGACTTTAAAAAAAATCAAAGATTTCAGTGATGGGGTTGGGTTACATTCAGTTGAGTTGTTGGCCCATGGGGTCCTGTGAAGCTCCATAAACAACCCAGGCTGATGCTAGGACAAAGGGTCGCACTTTTCAAACTCACAGTGGGGCCCCATTGCTGAGGACTCCATACCCATAGCTCATTGAACAAAGAGAAGTCAAGCTGGTGCCTGCATAGAGCCTTCACCCCTAAGTTCGAGTCTCTTTGGCACAAGAAGGCACTCTGCAGGCTATGGAAAAAGAAGGCTGGACCCTAATCCAGCCACTAAACCTTTGACCTACAATTTGTCCTGTCTGCAAGATATTCTGGGATAGTGGTATGCAGAACTTGTAGAAGTGGCTTTAACTTGTGGGTTAAAAACTCAGGAGACAGCAGGTGTTGGCAAGGATGTGGAGAAAGAGGAACACTCCTTCACTGCTGGTGGGATTGTAAGATGGTACAACCACTATGGAAATCAGTCTGGAGGTTCCTCAGAAAACTGGGCATGACACTTCTGGAGGACCCTGCTATACCTCTCCTGGGCATATACTCAGAGGATTTCCCAGCATGTAACAAGGACACATGCTCCACTATGTTCATAGCAGCCTTATTTATAATAGCCAGAAGCTGGACAGAACCCAGATATCCCGCAATGGATGAATGGATACAGAAAATTGTGGTATATTTACACAATGGAATACAACTCAGAAATTAAAAACAATGAATTCATGAATGTTTTAGGCAAATGGTTGGAGCTGGAAATATCATTCTAAGTGAGGTAACGCAATCACAAAAGAATACACGTGGAATGCAATCATTGATAAGTGGATATTAATTACCCTGAATTTCTACATACTGAAGATACAATTAGCATATCAAGTGATTCCCAAGAAGAAGGAATGAGAGGGCCCTAATCCTGGAAAGGCTTGATTCAGCATTGTAGGGGAGTACCAGGACAGAGAAAAGGGAGGGGGAAAGACAGGAGAATGGATGGAGAGAAGAGGACTTATAGGACATATGGAGGCGGGAACTGGGAAAGGGGAAAGCTTTTGGAATGTAAACAAAGAATATAGAAAATAAAAATATATATAAACTTTGAATGGGTTTAATTTGAGGCCTATGCCACTAGAGGGAGCCCTTGCTGTCCAGATGGCCAGTAACCAGACACTAGATAGCCCAGAGTCCTAGTCCAAACACACCTACCCCCAAAATTCAATGAAATGATTCCTATTGCTTTCCTGATATACTCATAAATCGGTACTTTGTGCAGCCGTCATCAGAGATGCTTCTTTTGACAGCAGATGGAAGCAGGTGCAGACGCCCACAGCCATTGTGTGGAGAGAGTCTAAATTGGAGGTCTTCCTCGGGTCCCTCCCCTCAGAGCCTCAAGGAATCTCACAGAAGAGAGAAATGAAAGATCAAATGAGTCAGAGGGGATGGTGGACACCAAGAGAACATGGCCCAGTGAATCAATTAAGCAGGGCTCACAGGGGCTCGCAGAGACCGAAGCAGCAAGCACAGGGCCCGCAGTGGTCTGCACCAGGTTCACACCACCAACCCAGCAGTCATGGTGCATCTTATAAGCTTTAACATTAATGTGTGCTAGAACTGGCAACATAGCAAATGTGCTCAAACGTAGAATAAATATGTACGCCAAACATGAACAGGTTGGATTGCCACATGTTGAAATTGAGTAAAAAAAGTAAAACAGCAGAGTCTGTTACAGTTTAAATGTGAAGTGTCCACTAAGACACTCAGGTGTTGGCACTTTGGCTGCAATCAGGGGTGCCACTGTGGAATGTTTTGAAACCTTTTGGACACGAGGCCTTGTTGTTAGACACTGGGACATCGGAATGGTACATAAGGGGCTCCAGGCCAGATAGTTTCCCTGCCCATACCCTCTGTGTTCTGGTTCACCATCATGGGGTAAATGAGTTGTCCCATGAGCTCCTGCAGACAGAGTCATAGCTTCCCGGCCTCCACCTATCAATCACAAGTCTAAATAAATTCTCACTTCAGTTGCTTCTTTCAGGTCTTTGTACAAATAATGTAGTAAGTTCAAAAAAAAAAGTTCTCATCCAGAAGGGGAGTCATTGCTCTGGTAAGTGGAGCAGTGGGGTTCTTCAGCCTTCAACTGGTTTGTGTAAAGAATAAATGTGGGTTTGGAAATACTGTCCAGAGAAAAGCATATACCCTTATAAGCACAGATTAGTAGGCACTGTAAAGGTGAGAACTGGGGTAGGAATGCAAGCACTGGAGGTCATGCTCAGGAGGTTTCAGATGATAATAAGGACAATATTAGGAAATGAGTTGGATGATATTTCAGTTACACTGTAGAAAACAATTTAGGTGTATCCCGTTTATACTGAAATATTGACTGAGATTGAATTTTGTCATATTATGAGCTAATTAGCTTCCTGATAGAAGAATTTTCAGGAACATTTGGGGTCTGAGAGATGTGTCAGTGGGTGCTTTGAATACGAATGGCCCGCATAGACTCATATTTGAATGTTTAGGGAGTGGCCTTGTTGCAGTAGATGTGGCCGTGATGGAGGAAGTGTGTCATGAGGAGTAGGCTTTGTGGGGTTTCAAATGCTCAGGCCAGGCCCAGTTTCCCTCTCGCACCTCCCACCTCTCTCTCCCCCACCCCTGCTGCCTGCTGCCTCACCAGCACACCAGCCTGCATGCTGCTGTGCTTCCCGACAGGATGATAATGGACTGAACCTCTGAGCTGTAAATCAGTTGCAAGTAAATGTTTTTCCTTTATAAGAGTTGTCATGGTGCTCCTATCTGTTCCCGTCCATAGAGAAGGTGGAGATCTCACCTCCATAGTAGCTGCTAGCAGCTACTGAACTGGGTTCCTTCAAGAGAAGCTGTGGAATAAATGGGGGGTGGGGGGGAGAACGAGAGCCAGGACAACGGGATTGCTGATCAAGGCCAAAGATTTTAATGGAGGTCTGACAATATAACAGTCTGGGCAAGCTGTCCTCCTAGACCCCAGGGCGAGTTCTGGGGAAGCAGTCTGGTGCTCCATTGGCTCCACTGTCAGCAGGTGGCCTTGCTGGGTTCAGGAAACTGCAAGTCTGGCAGATCCGCAGATGCTCCAGGTGGTGGCTGGCCATGGCTCCCAGGTGAAAGCAGGAAGCTGTATTGTTCTATTAAGAACAAAGGGCCAGGGACTTCATGGGCTGAGAACTGATGATAATGCAGAGATGCGAAAGCCCAGCTCAAACGCTGGGGGAGGGAACACTCCATTCTCAGAATCTTCAATTTTATCAGAAAATGTTTGTAATTCCTTTCAATTAATTTAGTGATGTTTTTATGTCTACCATTCTATCTGCATTATTTCTCATGATAATCTTCAATTCTAACATGCTTTTCTATATATTTCTTCTATTTTCTCAGAAATGTTTTCCATGTAAATCTCTGATTTTATCACAAAAAGTTTTTAATTCCAACTTCAATTAATTTAGAAAGGTTTTTATAGCTATCATTTTATGTGTATAATTTTCTATGAAATGCTCAATTTTAACATGTTTTTCTATTTCTTGAATTTTATCAGAAATATTTTCCATGCAAATCTTCAGTTTTACCTGAAAATGTTTATAATTCCACTTTTAATCAATATAGAATTACTTTATGCCTATCATTTTATCTGTATAGTTTTTCATGGTAATCTTCAATTTTAACCTGTTTTTCTGTATATATATATATATATATCTTCAATTTTATGATGTAAATGTAATTTACATGTATTTTCCATGTAAATCTTCACTTTTATCAGGAAATGTTTATAATTCCACTTTCAGTCAACTTAGGAATACTTTTATGCCTACCATTATTATATCTATATAAAATTTTTCATGCTAATCTTCCATTTTAACATGTTTTTCTACCTTTTTCTACAATTTATCAGAAATATTTTCCACGTAAATCTTCAATTCTATCATAAAATATTTCTATTTCATTTTTCAATTGATTTAGCAATGTTTTTTTATGTCTACCACTTTACTCTTTAATTTTTCCATGAAAACTGTCCATTTTAATGTGCTTTTCTATATATCTCTTCTATTTTATCAGAAATATTTTCCATGTAAATCTTCAATTTTATCATAAAGTGTTTTTAATTCCTTTTTCAGTAAAAACATGGTTGTCCAAAAACTGAAAAATACTGATTGCTATGTTAAATGAGTGAGCACATGGATATAAATGATTTAAAAATTTTGTTTATAATAAATATTTAAAAAGCAAAAAGAATTGCCATGGTGATAATGTCACTTCACAGCAATAGTGTACCAACCAAAGCAGTGGGAAATGTGCTTGCTGGCTTAGCGAGGATAATATGTTTGTATATTCATTATGATTACAACCATGACCCTACATGCTTGCAATTCCAGAACTGAGAGTAGAGGACACACAGATCATCCGATCTTATCTGTGCACATGTAGCCACAATGGATAGCTCAGTCCTACACACACATGTGTACATGCAAGCATAAAGACACATGTATTGTATATAAGGCTATATAAGAAATCTCAGAACTGCCGATTTAAACAAGCAATTCCCTTTTAGAACAAAGCAAAATCAAAAGGAGAGAAATTGTGGGGCGCATTGGTCATGGACTCTTTCCCTTCCAGAAAAATGGACACTCTAACTCTGGCGAGGTCCAATTTGGGAGATCTGATCTCTGGAACTAAAGCATAGGGGATGTTATGGGGGGGTCATCATTGTCACATGTAACTAGTTTAGGAGAGTATCTCTTACTGCGGTTTCTTAGAAACCAAGTAGAGAACACACAAATTCTAATCAACAGCCTGATCTTTCCTACTATTGATCAGAAAGTTATCATAAAACAAATAGTAAATATGCTTCAAGTTCTGGGGTCTTTGAGGAAAAGGCATACAAAGTTGTGTTTCTAAACTCTAATACTACCTTTATAAACTATTGAAAGTTTGTTATATTACTGCATAGAAATGGTAAGATTGATCACCTATGGTGAAAGAGACTGAGGTGAAGGATTGAGGTGGGGAGCTTCTGTTGATGTTTTGTCTAAGCTCCACCCCACACCTACCTGGCAATAGCCAGCTATGCCCCGCCCCAGAGAGCTCGCACTATAAGAGGGTCTACTTGCCCCTCCTCTCACTCTTTGCTCTCTGCTCTCCCACACTCTCTCACCTCTCTGCCCCTTGGGCTCTTCCCCCCTCCACATGGTCATGGCCGGCCTCCACTCTCTCTATTCTCTCTCTCTATTCTCTCTCTCTCTCTCTCTCTCTCTCTCTTTCTCTCTCTCTCTCCCCCCTCTCTCTCTGCCCCCTCTCTACCACTAACTTCCATCCCCTACTCTGAATAAACTCTATTATATACTATGCCTGTGTGTGTGGTCCCTCAGGGGCAGAGGTGCCCAGGCAAGGGCCCGCCTGGACACCTTCCCCCACGCCGCCTTGCCACACTCCCCTAACCCCCTATACTCTCCCCTTTTAAGCCCCATCAGCTTCAGCATGAAGATCATTCCTTTACATGAAGAACTGCACATCTGGTTGGAATAATACCATTTAGATATAAGGGAAGCCTCTGGTATCCATAGGCATGTTCAACAGGTGAGTGAATCCCGAGTGACAGGAAGATCAAAGATGCTAATTTAGGCAGAAACATTCAAGGACAACATCTTTGTTGTAAAGTACTCCCCGCAATGGAACTCCAGAGCAGCTCCTTCCATTCCTCCCTTGCTTGCCCCACCCAATTTCTTTGAGCATTCAAGGGCCCTTGTTACCCTAGTTGTTTGATCCTCCAGAGGCAGCTGTTTTTAAGTTCCTTGGTCTCTTCCTGGAAAAACACTTCTTGATCCCTTCTTGTCTAAGGTAGGTTCTCTCTGAGACACACACCAAGTTAAAATGGAGCAGTTAGATCTCCAAGGAGAGTATGTAGACCTCCCAAGTTCTTTGTCTTGAGATTTCTTCAATCTAAGACAATGCCAAATAGCCTCAGTCTGAGGGACTAACTTTGCTACATTCTTTTGGATAAAGCTACAATCTTCATGTTCCCAGATACCCCAGAATGTGTATTCTCCAAAACTACCCAATGACTTCAGTTTTGAGTGATGTCTCTAAACACTTCAGCATGAAATGACACATGGTCTGGTAGTATCAGAGATCATAGCTCTTTGTCACAATTCTTTTGAAAACAGCCAACTAGCAGCCTTGAAATCCATTCAAATTAGCAGATGTACCTCTCTTCGTCATGATAGAGACAGACAACAGAGAGTCATCAGCCTTCCATTGAGCTTGCAGCCATTGGCTCTACCCTTTTACCTCAGAACAGGAGTGCACACAAACACACACACTCACACACAGACACACACACACACACACACACACACACACACAGACACACACACACACACATAGAGTGACTCCATAGCACAACACTGTAATGTAAGTTATGTAATAGCCTGGCACAAAAGAATCCTTTAGCTCAGGTTCTCTCTCTCTCTCTCTCTCTCTCTCTCTCTCTCTCTCTCTCTCTCTCTCTCTCTCTCCAGAACAAAATCAAAATTACAAAAAAATTTACAGATCTAAGATATGCACACACATGGATGGAAGCTTCCATGTACCCAGAAATACATGCAATTTGTTGTGTTGATTAATTTTTATATAATACATTAAAATTTACTGAGAAAGAATAAACTTGGTAAGGGTTGACTGAAGCAGTGACTATAATGAGATGAAGAAGGGGATGAATTCCTAAGACTCTTTCATGCGATGAATTGTCTACAGACGGCACAGCAAAGGAAATGGCAGGAGAAATGTGAGAAAAATATGATATGCACTTACAGAGCACATCATAGCAAAAGTCCACCTTTGGATGCTAACTACATGAAGTTACTTAAAGAATACATTCTGTAAAAGGAATTTTTTTTATTTCTCTTGAAGGCAGGGGCTCACCAGGCTCTGTCATCCCCAGGGCAATTTTAGGCAGTTAACAGTTTCCATTCTTCCCTAGGGAGCTTTTACCCAAGGAGTGGGGATAAGCGGCACATGCAATATAAATAACCCGTTGCCTAGGCTCTGCTAAGAAATCCTAATCAAAACCATTGGTTTCCCCCTCAAAGAAGCCAGCATGAAAGTAAAAAGGAAAAGTGGCTGAGATGGGAAAGGACATCAGTATGAGTGGGAGGCAGTCGGCAGAGCATAATGTGGAGTGAATGACATCAAAATATATTCATATGTGAACCTGTTATAATGAAACTCAATATTAAGTATAAGCAATATATGCTTTAAAACATGAGAAAAAGAAAATGCATGAGAAGATGTTTGTAACTTTGAAAGTACTGTAGAAACACAACTCATATGTATCTGTAATATTTAACAGATGCAGAAGGAAGCAGCACAGGGAGGGGATAACTTAAAGGCAACGACAGGTTCACCTGACTTTGGAAGGGCTCAGAGATCTCAGCACACCCAATGGAAAGTGTTTGGATCTCAGGGACACAGTAAAAAGGCATCAGATGCCAGGAATGAATTTGTAAACACCTCCTGGCTTCCTTGTCTGTTCTGTGTTGGGATCTGGTTGTGTGCACAAAGGCAGGGCTGTATGGAGAGATGAGCTGCAGCACTGCCTCAGAGGTTAAAACAGTACTTTGCAATCACACTCTCCTTTGTCCTCGATCTAAAAACCCATGTGGCACTGGAAAAGTCTTCAACACACTCTGGGCTTTATATCATTAGTCCATGGGATGTAGTTAAAGACTTGTTTATTCAAATACTCTTACAAGCTTATCATGAAATCCCAAGAGTCTCAGAACAAAATTGCTCACAAAAATTCTCTCTCCAGGATAACCTGGAACACAGCTTGCTCTACTAAGTATCTTATATACAGCATCACCTTCACAATATCATGCTAAATGAAATATGGATAGGAGAATGTTGTAGTGAGGGAAGAGAGGGGAAATCTGCATATGAAAATGGGAGGGGCCAGAAGCTCATAGAGCGAATGAGCTTGGAACAGTATTGCTTTTATTCTAAAATCATCTCTTCTGGGCCAGACATATCAGAAGAGAACAGGGGGAAGGCCTATAGCCTTGTGGATAGAAGAAGTTCCCTGCTTTTCTGATGCAATGGGAATTAACACCTCTTTCCTGAACCAGCCCTCATTTGGCAACCTTTCTCCACACCAGGCCTCAAGAAGAGTACCAAGACCCACAAGCTGCCAAACAGAAAGCATCTCCTGACATTTTAACGGTGCAAAAAAAAAAAAAAAACCTGAAGAAAATAACTAAATCTGTAAGTGAAGCCTCACCATCTCTCAACAACCTTTAAGCGAAATGTACCCTTTTCCTATGTCACAGTGATCGACTTATTCAAATGCATTGAAGTAAAGCGTCGAGTCTCAATGAAATATCTCATGATTTTCTCTACCAATGTTCTGGATAGTAAGAGCCTTCCTTACCCAGGGCGTTCTGGGTCTCAATGTGCAGGCAGCATAGAAACCAGATGAGGCTGTCTCTGCGACCTGAGCAGAGGGTTTGCTTAGCGTGCATGCAGGCTCTGATATGGGCTAGAAGGAGAATGTGAAATCCTTGCTGGGCAGCAGGAAGACTTACTGACTGGTTGAGCAGCTATGGAAAGTCACTAATGTTTCTTTTCTCAGCCCCAGACAGAAGGAAAAGTTGATGATGAGAATATAGCAGTCACTCCAGAGCACAGGCAATCCACTAGAATCTTGAATATCAACTTACAGATAAGTGAAATGAATATTTCCTACAGTGAAGGGTTCAGTGTCAATGTCCCCAAATCTGCTTCTCTGTTTTCTTAAGACTTATTATTTATTTTTACCAATATGTGTGTGTGTTGGCCCATGGGTGTTTAAGGAATGTGTAAGTGCATGTGGGGTGGGTGGGGTGGGGGTGGAGCTACAGAGGCCAGAAGACAACACTGGATTCCTCAGAGATGATGGAGCTACAATTGGTTGCGAGCTGTCTAATGTGAATGATGGGCTCCCCACGTAGGTCCTCTGGGAAAGCAGAAAGCACTTTACACTACTGAGACATCTCTGCAGCTTCTTCAACCCTGGCTCCTACAACGTGAAAAGAGTGTGCTAGTGCTGTTCTTTCTCACTGCAAACATGGTGTTACCACTGTTCTCACTGTGTGCTGCTGCATTGCAGGCATTGTTCTCGAACATGCTTTATTCTTACTGAGTGACAAGCATTCTGTTAACATTTCTTTTTCATGCTATGTTTCAAACATTCTGTTCCTACTGGTCTGACTCTGGGTCAAGCACCCCCTAGCATCTACCTAGCCTTCTGACCTACAGGCTATCTTATTGGTTTTAGGGTAGCAAGGTTGAACCTGAACTGAAGCAGGGAAATGGAAGCAGTTGTCAACATGCGGATTTCCTGAAGACCTCATTCACAGCATCAGTTCTTCCTAGGTCTATAAGCTAAATATCTTCTGCTTCAAACTGCCAACTGTTATTTCACGAGCTGCTAGTCTGTGGCTTGTCCTGTATATTACAGATTTCCTGATCTCTGAAGTCATAAAACACAAGGGACTCTGCATATGTTATACAAAACACCAGATTCTTAGAGATCATCCATTTTACTTTTTATTTTTAAGATTACAATTTAGCCAGGCAGTGGTGGCACACGCCTGTAATCCCAGCACGTGGGAGGAAGAGGCAGGTGGATTTCTGAGTTTGAGGCCAGCCTGGTCTACAGAGTGAGTTCCCGGACAGCCAGGGCTATACAGAGAAACCCTGTCTCGAAAAACCAAAAAAAAAATTATAATTTAATTACATCTTCC
This sequence comes from Apodemus sylvaticus, assembly GCF_947179515.1. Lineage (NCBI taxonomy): Eukaryota > Metazoa > Chordata > Mammalia > Rodentia > Muridae > Apodemus > Apodemus sylvaticus. The sequence continues at coordinate 11,794,559 of NC_067495.1, read as the reverse complement.
ATAATTATAATTTAATTACATCTTCCGTTTCTTCTCTCTCTCTCTCTCTCTCTCTCTCTCTATATATATATATATATATATATATATATATATATATATATATATTCCTTAAGATTAAATTGTGCCATGGAACATGGAGACATTAAAATGGGAGCCAACCTGAAGTATGCTTTTCATGGTGCCATGCATGCTACAAGAGTGAAAATGGAATAATTAGTCTCATTCAACTGTGAATGTTCAAAACGACAATACCTAGCCTGATATGATATGTGCACTAGATCGATAGTGGCAGGAATATTACGAGAGTAGTCAACCATTCTCTGATTGGCTGTAAAGCTCACTATATGATTTTGTACACACATCTGGTTCTGTGAAAGGGTCTAAGAACCTGCACCTTGATAAGCCATAGATACTAGGGGACAACCCACTACTGTTATTCTGCTAAACAGACATTAATATTAAAGTGACTCCCAATAACTTATTGATATAGTCATAGATTAGAGCATCTTTTGACCTTGTTCAGAGAAAGCTGAAGTAGATGGCAATTAATAGAAATCCTTGGCTGTTTATTGTTGAGAGCATAAGAGACTTTTTAATGCTTAGTCCTTAATGTGACACACGTGTGCCTACTTCCGCCCCCCTCTCGGCTCCCCCCAACCCCCGACACACACACAAACAAGTTTCAAGAATCTTTCAGAAAGAGGGTGAGAAAAGAAGATGGTGAATTATGTCAAAGAAACAGAATTTTTCTCAACAAAACATGGGGACACATAATAGCTTATAGCAGTTGTGATAGCAGGACTACAGCCCAGTGCCTTCCATCTTTTCTACATGGTAAGAGAGACTACGGGGCTGGGGGGATAGGAAACACAGAATCTTCTCAGTAACAGCTGTTACATCATCAGAGCATTCAGAAAGGATGAACAGCCAACACCATTAGTACTGAGCTATAGTGTCCATTTCCTCTAGTGTCTGTGCCCAAGCAGGTCATTTGGTCCAACTGTTTGTCTCTGGATATATAGATTCTAGGCTACGGCAGCTACAGCAGTTTAATCAAAAGTTGACTGGAAGGGCTCCATGACCTATGTTTCAAGAAATATTGCCTAAATCAGGTTGCATTACGGTCTTTAGAAGTGAATAATGATACCCAGGGCCCAGCATGTACCTGAGAGGATATATATCAAGTGCTTTGCACATGCTGAGTGTCAAATAAACGATAACATTTGGTGAAAGCACTGATTTCACAACTAGTATAACTTATTTGATCCGAAGGCCAATAGGACAATTGGAACTTCTGGATAGGAGGACCATGAATTTGTGTCAAGTTATTCAGGATTGGATGAACACTGACATCTGAATGTTTCAATGTGGAAGCACTAGGTAGATCTAGATCCACCTAAAAGGACATTGATATTTAACATGGGGGCCAGCCTTCAAGGGTACTGTGCTTGATGAGCCAACTGAGTGAGGATTTTTTTCCTATTGAATTGATATTTATTTCAGGACACACCTTGTCAAAATAAAACAAAAGAGAGGATTTTCTTATAGGGTCCAAAATAACCATCCTCTTCATATATCCATTCTTCCAGAGGTTCAGAAGTCCACTCTATGCTGTCAGCTAGAAATTAAGGTGGCATATGTTGAAAAAGCTGCTGGTACATGGAAGTGAAGGGTAGAGTCAATGCTAGAGGAATTGTTTGAGCTCTGGATGCTGGTCAATTGGGTTCTTAGCTCTCCTACTTTCAGAGGCTCATTTGAAATGCTTTATACCTCTCTTCTTATTCTTTGAATGTCTGGCCTAGCTCTTTCCCCAGAAACACCTTTTGGAGTGGAGAGGATATTGGATTGGAGTGGATATCATCAATTTCGCTTATCTCCATGAGATTAGCAGCATTAAGAAGAAATGTAGCTGATCATGTCAAGAGGATTGTGTCTTGCAATGATGGTGACTGAAGGCTAAGAGTATCCTGGAGTGTTTCCAAACACAAAGCAAAAGTTGGAGCTAGTACAGGACTTGATGAAAGGTGAAATTTCAAATTATCCTTGCTCTGCTACATCTGCTCACACTGGACTCTTTGACCAAGTTAGGTATTTTGAACAATTTGACTGTGCACCTGCTTCTAATAAATAGTGGCTGGAGTTACATGCACCATTCTTTTAGTAGGAGCTGTTCTGGACACTACTGAAGGTGTAGAAGTATCCCTGAGCTCTATCCCCACAATTCAGCACGTATATCTCACACTGACTGTGATAGGAAAGTCTGAATGTCCTGAGAAAGAAAAACAGGAATAAAAATTTTGATTGGGAATCAAAATACTAACCATTCACTGATTAAGAGAGCAAATCTGTAGTGAAAGGTCTTGTGAAATGGTTTCTATGTTCAATTTTCTATAGACTTTTCAGTAAAATGTACTAAAAGAGTTATACATTAAAAGGGCAAACTTGCATATAAAAAGTAAGCCCATTGCTGAAATAAGAATATTTTACCAAATTTAGTCCACTTGTCTTCTAAATAGTTATCTTTATGTTTATGTTCATAAGTTAAGGCTGCTTTCAGTTTGGCTTAGAAATTTGTCTTTTTGCATTAGGCAACAGTTTCTGCAGAGACTCTGAAGTGGCCAAAGTGCTGAGAGTAAGTTACTAGTGAGTATTCTGCATTGAATGGGACATATATCACACACTCCAGGAGTCAAGAAACATTCAGGAAGTGTATACATAAAATGTTATTATAAGCTGGAGAAAGAAGAACTTCCTAAGTTCAGTCTTCAAGTTATGGTATAGTTAATTACAATCCTGAACTCTCGGTAACTTTGAGTCCATGTACAATTGGCCCTTGACCACTCTTCCAAGGAAGGGTTAGAAGTTCAGGAAGCCCATTCCCTCCATGAAGACTTGTAGACAATTGACAGTTGCTGGAGAAGAGGATCATGAGGTCACACTCCTCTATCTAGGGACAGAAGAGATGTTTGCTTCAGAATTGTGCTTATTCTCCTGTTAAATAACTCCTCTACTCATGCTATTTTAAGTAACCATAATCAAACTCATCACTTGACAGCACCCCCCAAAAAAGACAAGAACATTGAAGCTATACTATATTGGAAATTTAAAGGGGTCAATAGGAATGTGAATTGAAAGGCAACAGGATGTTATAGTGTGAGATGACTACAATAAATACATATCACACACATTGCCACTCTTCAGTGAATGGTCTCACACACAGTAGTACACAAATAGCAAAATTAGCATGGATTGATAATAAAAAGGCAGAAAGAGGAGCTGGAGAGATGGTTCCATATGTATGAGCAGAGAATGTGAGTTGTGGTCACCAGCACCCACAAGGTGGCTTACAATCATTCTTAATTGCAGTTCCCTGGGAACCAATAACTCCCTTGGACATCTTCAGACACCAGGCAGGGATGCATGTGGTTTAAACACATATATGCTGTCAAAACACTTATACACATGTGTAACTTTATTTTTTCAATCTTTATCTTTTTAAGTGTAGTTTTCTTTTTTATTTTTATTGAATATTTTATTTATTTACATTTCAAATGTTATCCCCTTTCCCTATTTTTACCTTTAGAAAACCCTTATCCCATCCCCCTCTTCCTGCTTCTATAAGGGTGTGCCCCCTCCCACAGACCCACCCACCTCCCCACTCCCACCTCCGCATCCTCAAATTCCCCTAAACTGAGGCATGGAGCCATCACGGGACCAAGGGCCTCTCCTCTCATTGATGCTTAACAGGGCCATCCTCTACTGCATATATGGCTAGAGTCATGAGTTCCTCCATGTGTACTCCTTGGTTGAAGGTTTAGACCCTGGGAGCTCTGGTTGTTTGATATTGTTGTTCTTCATATGCACTTGCAAACCCCTTCAACTCCTTCAGTCCTTTCTCTAACTCCTCCATTGGAGACCCCGTGCTCAGTTGAGTGGTTGGCTGTGAGTACCTGCCTCTGTATTTGTCGGGCACTGGCAGATCCTCTAAGGAGACAGTTATATCAGGCTCCTGTCAGTAAGCACTTGCTGGCACCCATAATAGTGTCTGTGTTTGGTGACTGTATATGGGATGGATCCCCAGGTGAGCCGGTCTCTGGGTGGCCTTTTCTTCAGTCTCTGCTCCACACTTTGTCTCTGTATTTGCTTCTGTGAATATTTTGTTCCACCTTCTAAGAAGGACCAGAGCATCCACACTGGTCTTCCTTTTTCTTGAGCTTCATGTGGTCTGTGAGTTGTATCTTGGTATTCTGAGCTTCTGGCTAATATCCACTTATCAGTGAGTGCATACCATGTGTGTTCTTTTGTGATTGGGTTACCTCAGGTTGATATTTTCTAGTTCCGTCCATTTGCCTAAGAATTTCATGAATTTATTTTTTTAATAGCTGAGTAGTACTCCACTGTGTAAATGTACCACATTTTCTGTGTCCATTCCTCTATTGAAGGACATCGACCTTTATTTTTTAATGATGGTTCTTAAACACTTTAACCTCCCTTTAGCGCACCACCCACCAGAGGTTGTGGAAAAGAAAGGATACAGGGGAAGTGGATTAGTTTAAAAATGGCTCTTTGGAGCAAATTCCTGTCTTTGTTGTCTGGAAATTGGCAGTTCGGTTCACAGGTCAGCAACAGCAGCTCAATCCACTTGAAAACACTTCACAGGTACACCAGCAGTCCAGTTCAATAGAGTCAGATAACAAATCAGCAGCGATGGCACTACCTAGCAGAGACAGATGGGCCTCAGCCTCAGTCTCAGCACTAGTCAGCAGGAAGGACCAGCAGGAATGCCAGGAGAAGTCCTTGGCCCAGCCTCTCTCAGCAAAGCAAAGATCATCAAAGACTCTAGAACAAGTGTTGCAAGCTAACTCTATACATCTATAAGCAAGCCAAGCTCAGCCTCTGTAAGTGTGGAGTCTTATTTATACTCACTCCAAACATCACATGTCCTCCATGGGTCTTGTCACAGCACGTGAGTCTATCTCTGTCTCAGCTGACATCACTCTGCCAATCCGCCCAAGTCCTTGGAAATGGCAAGAAACCGACACACACCAAAAGAAGCTTTTTGGTGCATTTATCTCTATGGAGTCCCTACAAATGGAGCCCAGGTACATGAAATAAGGTGGACCAATACATGTGTGCTCGAAGTAAAGAATCCTTCCTCACGTGTCCGTTCACCTTCTTGCTTTAGAAGAATATCCTTTCTCCTGTCTGCTTCACGAGAAAATATGTTTCAAAAACAAAGAAAACAAGAAGATATGGAAATAGAAAGGTTGGGGTAGAGGAGAAAGGAACTGGAGGTATGAATATAATGTATTATATTATATATAATATAAGGGTGATTATAATATAAATACATTATATGAAATTCTCAGAGAATTAATTAAAATATTATATATATATTAAAGAAGAAACTATTTTTAGAGAAAGGGAGCCTGGGAAATGCACGAGAGAACAGAAGAGGAGACTCGCAGATCCAGATGGCATCAGGTCCACAGGAGGAACAAACTCCATCCAGAGACAGTAAGACCAACTAACACCAGAGATAACCAGATGGCGAAAGGCAAGCACAAAAACCAAACCAAAAGAAACCTAGGCCACATGGCAACATCAGAATCCAGTTCTCCCACCACAGCAAGTCCCAGATACCCCAACACACCAGAAAAGCAAGAGTTGGATTTAAAATTGTATCTCATGATGCTGATAGAGGGCTTCAAGAAGGACATAAATAACTCCCTTAAAGAAATGCAGGAGAACATTGGTCAACAGGTAAAAGCCTTTAAAGAGGAAACACAAAAATCCCTTAAAGAAATACAGGAGATCATGGGTAAATAGGCAGAAGCCCTTAAAGAAGAAACACAAAAATCCCTTAAAGAACTACAGGAAAACACAAACAATCAAGTGAAGGAACTGAACAAAACCATCCAGGATCTAAAACTGGAAGTAGAAACAATAAAGAAATCATAAATTGAGTCATCTCTGGAGATAGAAAACCTTGGAAAGAATTCAGAAGTCATAGATGCAAGCCTCAACAACAGAATACAAGAAATAGAAGAAAGAATGTCAGGTCCTGAAGATACCATAGAAAACATTGTCTCAACAGTCAAAGAAAACTCAAAATGCATAAAGCTGGTAACCCAAAACATCCGTGAACTCCAGGACACAATGAGAAGGCCAAACCTAAGGATTATAGGTATAGATGATAGCGAAGATTTCCAACTTAAAGACCCAGTAAGCATCTTCAAAAAAAATCATAGAAGAAAACTTCCCTAACCTAGAGAAAGAGATGCCAGGGAACATACAAAAAGCCTTCAGAACTCCAAACAGACTGGAACAGAACAGAAACTCCTCCTGGCACATAATAATCAAAACACCAATTTCACTAAACAAAGAAAGAATATTAAAAGCAGTAAGGGAAAAAGGGCAAGTAACTTATAAAGGCAGACTTGTCAGAATCACACCAGACTTCTCACCAGAGAGGATGGAAACTAGAAGATCCTGGGCAGACCTCATACAGACCCTAAGAGAACACAAATGCCTGCCCAGGCTACTACACCCAGCAAAACTCTCAATCATCATAGATGGAGAAAACAAGATATTCCATGATAAAAACAAATTTACGCAAAATCTGTCCACAAATCCGGCCCTTCAAAGGATAATAGATGGAAAATACCAACACAAGGAGGGAAGCTACACCCTAGAAAAAGCAAGAAAGTAATCTTCTCCCAACAAACCCAAAAGACGATACCCACAAAAACATAAAAATAACATCAAAAATAACAGGAAGCAACAATCACTATTTCTTAATATCTCTTAACAACAATGGACTCAACTCCCCAATAAAAAGACATAGACTAACAGAAATATTTCTCATGCAAATTTTCAATTTTATCAGAAAATGTTTTTAATTCCCCCTTTAAATAATTTAGCAATGTTTTTATGTTTACCATTTGATCTGCATTATTTTTCATGATAATCTTCAATTTTAGTATGTCTTTGTATATATTTCCTCTATTTTATCAGAAATGTTTTCCATGTAAATCTTTGATTTTATCACAAATGTTTCTAATTCCACCTTCAATTAATTTAGAAAGAGTTTTTATATCTATCATTTTATATGTAAAACTTTCCATGAAATAGTCAATTTTAATGTGTTTGTGTACATAATTATTGAATTTTACCAGAACTATTTTCCATGTAAATATTCAATTTTATCTGAAAATGTTTATAATTTCAACTTCAATCAACTTAGAATTATCTTTATGCCTATCATTTTATCTTTACAATTTTCATGATAATCTTTCATTTTAACATGTTTTTCTATATATTTCTTCAATTTTATCAGAAAATTATATTCTCCATGTAAATCTTCAAGTTTATCAGAAAATGCTTATAATTCCACTTTTAATCAACTTAGGGATACTTTTATGCCTACCATTATTGAATCTATATAAAATTTTCCATGATAGTCTGCAAATCTAACATGTTTTTTCTACAATTATATCAGAAATATTTTCCACATAAATCTTCAATTCTATCATAAAATGTTTGTATTTCATATTTCAATTAATTTAGCACTGTTTTTATGTGTACCACTTTACTCTTTAATTTTCCATGAAAAAAATGTCAATTTTAACGTTTTTTTCTATGTGTCTCTTCTATTTTATCTGAAGTATTTTCCATGTAAATCTTTAATTTTATCATAAAGTGTTTTTCTTCTCTTTTCAAGAAAAAAGAAAGAAAAAATTTTAATGAAAGATCCAGTAACGCCACCTCACAAATACAATAATGTCAACATATTGGGTGATATGCTCGCTGATACAGCACTTGCTTAGTAAGGCCAAGACCTTGGGACAGGCACTAAAAGCTACTAAATACTGGCATCAGAAATTATAGAGATTATAACATAATCTGCATTATAAATTTAATGCAATTCACTGAAAATTTCCTCAGAACAAGGAACCTAGAATTGTTGTAAGGCACAGGATTCATATATAAACTCAAAAATCCAATAAACAATTACATCCAAACAATTAACAAATACTAAAAGCCAGTACTATGAAAATGCTGCAAAATATGTGATATTCTAAGATGTTTAAAACAGGCAGACAACTTATAAAATGAAAGTCACGTTGTTGCAGAAAGAAACAAATTTAAGGGAGTAGAGAGATTCTCTGTTCTGAGGTTACCACAGTGAAAATTAGTAAAATGTCCACTTTCATAAAATTTATTCACAGACTCAATGCGATATCAATCAGAATATTAGCAAGATGTTTGGAAGATTCTGTTTCTTAGGACACTTCCATCATCTCTGTCTCCTATCATCTTCTGCCTCCTCTGCCACAATGTTCTCTGAGCTTTGAGGAGAGGGCTTTAATGAAGACACAACATTTAGGACTGAGTGCTCCTAAATCTCTCATTCTCTGGACATTGTCCAGGTTGTGAGTCTACATGTTAGTTCCCATCTATTGTAATAAGAAGCTCCTCTGACAAGGGCAGAGTGATACGTTGATCTACAGGTAGAGCAGCATGTCATTGGAAGTCTATGGTGGTTGAAATACGTATGCCCCCCCCATAGATTCATGTGTTTGAATGTTTGGCCTGTAGGGAGTGGCACTATTAGGTGGTGTGGCCTTGGTGGAGGAAGTGTACCACTGTGAAGGCTGACTTTGAGGTCTCAGATGCTCAGGCTAGGCTAGTGTGGCTCAGTCTTCCTCCTGCTATCTCTGAACTCAGATGTAGACAGGTCATTAATCTCTATGTTGTTTTAGCAGAATAGCAATAGGTTTTCCCCTAATCCCCTGAGCTGTCTAAGGATCAGGTCCTTGGCTACTTTAGCAATGAGAGCCATGGCTTCCATCTCTTGAGATGAGCCTTAAATCCAGTTTTGGATTTAAAGTGTTTGGTTACTCCAATAACATTTGTTCTAATATTGTGCCAGTGTATCTTGCATGTTATAGCTTGCAGGGCTTGTGGCTGGGTGATGAACGTCATTGTCCTCCAGTGGCATGCAGACTACCTTCTAGCACCATGAATGCTACTTAGTAGAGGTGAAACTTCAGCTGAGCATTATCTTGATGTCTCTGTGTTTGTCATATAAGTAGTAGCTTTAGCAATAGAGCCTTACCATCACATTTTGGCAATAGGATGTGATGTTTGAGTGGGTTAATAAAGCCCCTTTTGGCTAGTGACTCAAAAAGATGTAACTAATTCCTGACATTAGAAGTTTTTTTTAACAATATAATATTTTTATTAATTATTTGGTAATTTTTAAATTGGACATTTTATTTATTTACATTTCAAGTATTACTCCCTTTCCCAGTTTCCCCTCTGCAAACCTCCTATCCCATCCCCCCTTTCCCTGCTTCTATGAGGGTGCTCCCCCACCTACCCACCCACTCCCACCTCAAAGCCCTGGCATTCCTCTACACTGGGGCATCAAGCATTCAGAGAACCAAGGGCCTCTCCTCCCATTGATGCCAGATAAGGTCCCTTCAGCTCCTTCAGTCCTTCCCCTAACTCCTCCATTGGGGTCGCTGTGCTCAGTCTGATGATTGGCTGCAAGCATCTACATCTGTATTGGTCAGGATCTGGCAGAGCCTCTCAGGGGACAGCTGTATCAGGCTCATATAAAGCACTTCTTGGCATCCGCAATAGTGTCTGGGTTTGGTGTCTGCATGTGGGATGGATCCCTAGGTGGGGCAGTCTCTGGATGGCCTTTCCTTCAGTTTCTTCTCTAAACTTTGTCCCTGTATTTCCTTCAGATAGGAGCAATTCTGGGTTAAAATTTTAGAGATAGGTGGGTGGCTCATCCCTCAACCCAGGGGGGCATCCCTAACCTCTGAATATGGTCTCAGAAAGTTCTCTCTCTCCTTTGTGGGATATTTAAGCTAAAGTCATCCACATGGGGTCATGGGAGGTTCTTGCTTTCCCGCCATCTGGGACTTTCTGGTTGCTACCCCTAGTCCCCCATCTCCCATTGCTACACACCTCTGTTCAATTTCCTAACCTTCTGTACATCTCCTCAATCTCCTCCCATATCCGATTCTTCCCTTTTTATTCTCATAACCTCTTCTCTTCCTCCCAAGTCCTTCCCACCTTCTACTTCCCTTGATTATTTTGTTCCCCCTTTTAAATAGGACTGAAGCATCCACATCTTTGGTCTTCCTTCCTCTTTAACTTCATGTGGTCTGTGAGTTGTATCTTGGGTATTCTTTGGTTGCCGTTTTGTCCTATTGACACTGTTTTTGCCTTACAGAAGCTTTGCAAATTTATAATTTCCCAATTGTTAATTCTTGATCTTTGAGCACAAGCTATTGGTGTTCTGTTCAGGAAAACTTCCCTGTACCCATGTGACTGAGGTTTTCCCCACTTTCTCTTCTATTAGATTCAATATATCCGGTTTTATGTGGAGATCCATGATCCACTTGGACTTGAGCTTTGTACAGGGAGATAAGAATGGATCAATTTGCATTCTTCTACTTGTTGACTGCCAGTTGACTGCCAGCATCATTTGTTGAAAATTCTGTCTTTTTTCCACTGAATGGTTTTAGCTTCTTGGTCAATGATCAAGGTGTGTAGGTTCGTTCCTAGGTCTTCAATTCTATTCCATTGATCTACCTGTATGTCATTGTACCAATACCATGCAGTTTTTTTTATCACAATTGCTCTGTAGTACAGCTTGAGGTCAGAGATGGTGATTCCGCCAGAGGTTCTTTTGTTGTTGAGAATTGTTTTCGCTATCCTGGGTGTTTTGTTATTCCAGATCAATTTGAGAATTGCTCTTTCTAACTCTATGAAGAATTGAGTTGGAATTTTGATGGGGATTGCATTGAATCTGTACATTGCTTTAGGCAAGATGGCCATTTTTATTATATTAACCCTGCCAATCCATGAGCAAGAGAGATCTTTCCATCTTCTGCAGTCTTCATCGATTATTATCTTCAGAGACTTGAAGTTTGTGCCATACATATCTTTCACTTCGTGAAAGATACGTATAACCAAGATATTTTATATTATTTGCAACTATGATGAAGGGTGTCATTTCCCTAATTTCTTTCTCAGCCTCTTTATTCTTTGAGTATAGGAAGGCTACTGATTTGTTTGAGTTAATTTTATATCCAACCACTTTGCTGAAGTTGTTTATCAGCTATAGGAGTTCGTTGGTGGAGTTTTTTGGGTCACTTAAGTAGACTATCATATCATCTGCAAATAGTGATAGTTTGACTTCTTCCTTTCCAATTTGTATCCCTTTGACCTCCTTTTGTTGTCTAATTGCTCCAGCTAGAATTTCAAGTACTCTATCAAATAAATAGGGAGAGAGTGGGCAGCCTAATCCAGTCCCTGATTTTAGTGGGATTGTTTCAGGTTTCTCTCCATTTAGTTTGGTGTTAGCTACAGGTTTGCTGTATATTGCTTTTACTATGTTTAGGTATGGGCCTTAAATTCCTGATCTTTCCAAGACTTTTAGCATGAAAGGATGCTGAATTTTGTCAAATGCTTTTTCAGCATGTAACGAAATGATCATGTATTCTTTTGCTTTGAGTTTGTTTATGTAGTGGATTACTGTTGATGGATTTCCGTATATTGAACCATCCCTGCATCCCTGGGATAAAGCCTACTTGATCATGGTGGATGATCGTTTTGCTGTGTTCTTGGATTCGGTTGGCAAGAATTTTATTGAGTATTTTTGCATCAATGTTTATAAGTAAAATTGGTCTGAAGTTCTTTTTCTTTGTTTGGTCTTTGTGTGGTTTAGGTATAAGTGTAATTGTGGCTTCATAGAACAAGTTAAGTAGTGTTCCTTCTGTTTCTAATTTGTGGAATAGTTTGAAGAATATTGGTATTCGGTCTTTTTTGGAAGGTCTGATAGAATTCTCAACTAAACCCATCCAGTCCTGAGCATTTTTTTGGTTGTGAGACTATTAATGACTGCTATTTCTTTAAGGGTTATGGGACTGTTTAGATGGTTTATCTGTTCCTGTTTTAACTTTGGCACCTGGTATCTTAGAAAATTGTCCATTTCATCCAGATTTTCCAATTTGGTTGAGTATAAGCTTTTGCAGTAGGATCTGATTTTTTTTTAAATTTCCATGATTTCCATTCTTATGCCTCCCTTTTCATTTCTGATTTTATTAATTTGGATACTGTCTCTGTGTCATCTGGTTAGTTTGCCTAAGGGATTGTCTATCTTGTTGATTTTCTCAAAGAATTAACTCATGTTTTTGTTGATTCTTTATATAGTTCTTTTTGTTTCTACTTAGTTGATTTCAGACCTGAGTTTGATTATTTCCTTCTGTCTAGTCCTCTTGGGTGTATTTGCTTTTTTTTTGTTCTAGAGCTTTCAGGTGTGCTGTCAAGCTGCTAGTGTATGCTCTCTCCAGTTTCTTTTTGGAGGCACTTAAAGCCATGAGTTTTCTTCTTACCACTGCTTTCATTGTGTCCCATTAGTTTGGGTATGATGTGTCTTCATTTTCATTAAATTCTAAAAAGCCTTTTATTTCTTTCTTTATTTCTTCCTTGACCAAGTTATCACTGAGTCGAATGTTGTTCAGCTTCCCTGTGTGTGTATGTGTGTGTTTCTGTTGTTTTTGTTGGTATTTAAGACCAGCCTAAGTTTGTGGTGATCTGATATGATTCATGGGATTATTTTAATCTTCTTGTGTCTATTGAGGCCTGTTTTGTGATCGATTAAATGGTCGATTTTGGAGAAGGCACCATGAGATAATGAGAATAAGGTATATTCTTTTGCTTTGGGAGGAAATGTTCTATAAATATCTGTTAGATCCATTTGGTTCATAACTCCTGTTAGTTTCACTGTGTCTCTATTTAGTTTGTGTTTCCATGATCTGTCCAGTGCTGAGAATGGGGTGTTGAAGTCTCCCACTATTATTGTGTGAGGTGCAATGTGTGCTTCTAGCTTTAGTAAAGTTTCTTTTATGAATGTGGGTGCCCTTGCATTTGGAGCATAGATGTTCAGAATTAAGAGTTCATCTTGGAAGATTTTTCCTTTGATGAGTCTGAATTGTCCTTCCTTTTTCAATAACTTTTGGTTGAAAGCCTATTTTATTCAATATTATTATGGCTACTTCAGCTTGGTATTGTTTTGGAGAATTGTTTTCCAGCCTTTTACTCTGAGGTAGTGTCTGTCTTTGTCACTGAGGTGCATTTCCTGTATGCAGCAAAATGCTGGGTCCTGTTTATGTGTCCAGTCTGTTAGTCTATGTCTTTTTATTGGGGAACTGAGTCCATTGATGTTAAGAGATATTACGGCATGGTGATTGTTGCTTCCCATTATTTTTGTTGTTAGGGGTGGAATTATGTTTGTATGGGTTTGTTGAAAAATTACTTTCTTGCTTTTTCTAGGGTATAGTTTCCCTCGTTTTTAGAGTTTTCCACCTATTATCCTTTGTAGGGCTGGATTTGTGGAGAGATATTATGTGCATTTCCTTTAGTCATAGAATATCTTGGTTTCTCCATCTACAGTGATTGAGAGTTTTGCTGGGTAGAGTAGCCTGGGCTGGCATTTGTGTTCTGTTAGGGTCTGTATGAGATCTGCCCAGGATCTTCTAGCTTTCATAGTCTCTGGTGATAAGTCTGGTAAAATTCTGATAGGTCTGCCTTTTTATGTTACTTGATCTTTTTCCCTTACTGCTTTTAATATTCTTTCTTTGTTGCCTACATTTGGTGTTTTGACTATTATGTGATGGGAGGAATTTCTTTTCTGATCCAATCTATTTGGAGTTCTGTAGGATTCTTGTATGTTTATGGGCATATCTTTTGTTTGTTTGTTTGTTTGTTTGTTACGAAACACAAGACAATCATTATTGAAAAGTGCAGTATTTAACAATTTAAAAGTGCAGTACATAACAATTCTGGTTACAATAAACGTGCTTTTAAGGATTTTAAATTTGAGCTCATCTACTCATCATATTACATAAATATGAAAACTATGAATTTACATCTAATTGACAGCCTACCCGTTCATTTTTTTTTAATCACATAAGTTCCATGAAGAGGCAAGGGATGCCTTTAACACTGGAAGCCAATGCATAAAAAATTACCAACAGCAGTGTAAAAAAGAGTATTTAAAAGCAAAAGTTTATAAAAAAGAAGAACCTTTTCTATTCAATCACCCCCTATCAGGGTCCTTAGAGCCTTCATCTACCACAATAACCCTGCCGGGAGCCAGTCCCCAGTCTGACCTAACTGATCTATTATACTGCCCACAGTCTGTACCAGACCCACCCACTGCACTTCCCTGGGAACTACCTGCATACCCAGTGGGTCCTCAATCTCCTGTACAGCTACTGCATTCCTTGGACAGAAAAGCTGTTGGCTCTCATGCCATAATTCTAGTCAGGTTTATTTGTTTGTTTATTTATTTATTTATTTATTTATTTATTTATTTATTTTCTGAGACAGGGTTTCTCTGTGTAGCCCTGGCTGCCCTGGAGCTCACTCTGTAGACCTGGCTAGCCTCGAACACAGAAATCTGCCTGCCTCTAGCTCCCAAGTGCTGGGATTAAAGGCTTGTGCTACCCTCTGGTCAGATTTATTTCACAGGCGTTCTGTTTTTTCACATGAACAGGGAGGAGTAGGGAAGAGAAGACTCCTTTAAGACACAGGGAATTAATGTTACTGTTCCTACTGAGAGCATATCATCACTCCATCAAACACAGAAGACTGGGCAGGAGTGAGCAGCTCAGGAAAGGCAAAGACCTGGGAGGTGTGCTGGACAGGAGTGCAAGCTCTGTGGCACTCCTGACCTCTGCAACCCTCAGAAAGCACCAGAGGACAGGACCAGCAGCTGCCACACTTGCTCATGCACCCTGGGAGGTCCCGTGCCACCCAGCAGGGCCAGGTACACCACAAGTAGAGATGTCAGCTGCTGAGAGAAGGTGGCCCCACAGTCAGTGATCCTAAACTTCATATTCAGAAGGAGAACTGTGGAAATCTGAGGCAGCCCCAATGGTTAAGGTTAGTGCTGGTCAACCTCTCCCACCACAGGCCCACTCAAAGGCCCAAGTCAGAAGCGAGGGAGCACCAGCCTCCAGAGAATGACTTTGCTCTCTCTGTACCATAAGACATTCTGTCTGTTCCTCCGGCTTCCTGTAACATCAGAACAACAACTAGATGCATAAGATACCAAGTGCACGGCTGAGGAAAGGTAGGACACTCAACAACCACTCCAAACAGTGCGTCTGCAAACCAGTCACGGGCTGCTACTCAGAACGGCAACTGGTAGCCAGCAGCCACTCAAAGAAGACCACAACACCAGAGATAACAGTTCCAGAGGCTGCGCCCATGCCTGTAACCTAACTGGCCCAATCCTGATGGTGGGTTCACTTCTCGAGAGTCAAGGAGTCACATATTCCAATACTCTGAGCTGCAAACAGTAGCAGCAGCAACAGCAGAAGCAGAAGCAGAAACAGAAGCAGCAGAAGAAGCAGCAGAAGCAGAGGAAGAGGAAGAGGAAGAGGAAGAGGAAGAAGAAGAAGAAGGCTTCCTAGCCTCAGGGAAGGCAGCAGAAAATAAACTATATTATATATATTTGTATCCATCCCTCACTATGATGTCAGTGTTCATAGGTATCAGACTCTCTGTTTGCCTGTCAATTCATCTGATAAACTCCAGTCGGTAATGCCACACACATAGAAAGCACACTTTGTTGGAATGTTCCTCAATGTTTTGGAATATCTGTGCAGCCATGTATTAGAATACTGACCCAATTCTGCTCCTCAATTTTACTGAAACTGAATGTTGTTAAAGTCACCACCTGTGACAGTTCACTACCATCCATATGCCCAGATTTTCACCAGGTTAGACCTTTCACCAGCAGATTCCATGGGATAGCTTCAAAACAGAAAAGATTTGCACATGGACGAGTTGTATAATACAGTGATGCTGGATAGTCACTCCAGTTAAACAGTTCCAGGGCAAGTGTGTGGAGCTAATATCATTAGCAGGAGGATGGCAACCCCTCTGTTGCTACTGTGGGCACACTGTGTGGAGCTGCAAGCAGGCACAAAGATTTGGTAACTTCCTACTCTAGGCAAATGACTCTACCCTTTCCAGGCAGGGAGGTAGCTATGTTTAGTTGGGGGTGGGCAGCGGGACTTTTTCAAACACATGTGAACATCACAGATACATTTGTTCTAATGATCTGTGATTATTCACCTGAGAAATGACCAGTCTGCTCCATCCAGGGACACCTTGGAAGTGCCAACACTGCACATCATCCACCACAGGGATGGAGAATCCCAACATGGAAGTAGGGATGCAGGCTCTGCGCTACAGCAAATGTTTCTATCTCTGTGCAGTGTGTGCTTTCTTGTACTACATCTTCCCCTGTACACACACACACACATACACACATACTTCTCTCTCTCTCTCTCCCTCTCTCTCTCTCTCTCTCTCTCAAGTGCTCATGAGGCAATTAAACATACTCATTCATAAACATTTTATGTTCATGGACATAAGGAATGAGGAATCTTTTGTTCACCCTGATCCATGCAGAAATCTTTCTAAATGTCTCAAAAAATAAAATACTAAAAAGAAATTAAAGAGGGCATTACTATAAAAAATAAACTCACCAAAGGTTCTATATTCAGGTGACCCAAGTTGACAGCTACTGAAGTGACCTCCACACCAATACAGAAGTCCCGACTTAGCTGCCAGAAACAAGCACCCCTTCCAACCAAAGCCCCAGCAATTCAGTGGGGTTGAAAAAAACATAAAAAGCACACCCTCAATTGATGAACTCCAGAGAAGTCCTCATGCCTGGCCCCTTGACCCACACTGAACAGAAACACTCTCACAGATTCAAGTTGGCCATATTCAGGCAAAAAGAACCCTCATGATGTTTTATGTACACACTCAAAATCTTTCCCACCACAGAACCTTCCAGGCAAGTGCATTCTTTTTTTGTTTGTTTGTTGTTTGTTTTATGAAAAATAATTTTTATTCAATATATTCTTAATTTATATTTTTAAATGATTTCCCCTTTCCTGGATCCCTCCAGCCCCGAAAATCCCATAAGCCCTCTTCCCTCCCCCTGTTCCCCAATCCACCCCTTCCCTCTTCCCTGTCCTGGTATTCCCCTACACTGCTGCACTGAGCCTTTCCAGAGCCAGGGGTCACTCCTTCCTTCTTCTTGGACATCATTTAATATGTGGATTGTGTCTTGGGTATTCTAAGTTTCTAGGTTAATATCCACTTATCAGTGACTGCATACCATGAGTGTTCTTTTGAGACTGGGTTACCTCACTTAGGATGATGTTCTCCAGCTCCATCCATTTGTCTAAGAATTTCATAAATTCATTGTTTCTAATTGCTGAGTAGTACTACATTGTGTAGATATATCACATTTTCTGTATCCATTCCTCCGTGGAGGGACATCTGGGTTCTTTCCACTCTGGAAATCAGTCTGGCAGATCCTCAGAAAACTGGGCATGACACCTCTTGAGGATCCTGCCTTACCACTCCTGGGCATATACCCAGAGGATTCCCCAGAATGTAATAAGGACACATGCTCCACTATGTTCATAGCAAGTGCATTCTTGAACTGCCTGCCCCTTTCCACTTGTCACATCTGCTTGGTACCGAGTGCATTCAGCTACAGAAGAGAGTGGCAAAAGAGGCTCACGAAGCACTTACACAGGCTTCCCAGGCCTCCCCCCCTAGTCACAGAGCACAGGTCATCCTCAGGTGAATGACTCCAAGAGAAGATACATTATTTCTACATTTTTAGACATAATCACAGCCCTGCTTCTCTAACAATAAACATGAGGAACCAACTTAAGAATACACTTATTTCATTGTAACCAGTCTCTAATGTACAACACTCTTCAGAGCACACAGTGGAAGTCTTTGGGGGAGAATACAGCAGTGCTTGTGTCTTTAGCTGACTCAATTATTCTTGGGGGGGGAGGGGAAGGAACAGATCCTTAAGTGAAATAAAGCAAAAGACAACAGTGCCTCAGTGTGGCTGCTTCTCTCTGACATCTTCCCTCCTAGGAAGACACTTTCCTTCTACAATGGGCTTTTCTAACAGTTCCAACAGATACACAAAACATTATCCTGTAAGACATACAGCGGAAACTCAGATGGCAGACCCTGCTCGGACACACAGACCATTCTTCACGCCAGCTGGACTGCTCACCACGCTCCTGTATTTCCCTGATAAGCTTCAGGTAGAAGGACAGGGGTCCTGCTCTCCCTGCTGCTGTCTGGAGCTGCTGAAGGTGCTTCTCTCTCTCTCTCTCTCTCTCTCTCTCTCTCTCTCTCTCTCTCTCTCTCTCTCTCTCTCTCTCTCTTTCTTCACCCCTGTCCCTGCAGCTCCTTCCAGAATCAGTTAGTCAGTGCCCAAAACAAAACAAACCAGGCTGTGTCCACACCCTGCAGCCCCAGCACCCAGAGTCCCCTCCAGTCTCCCCTCCCCACGCTTCAGTGAGGACATTCCTTGCAGGCTTGCAGGCATGTAACAGAGACTCGGTCCATCACAGAGGTGCATGAGTGACAGGCAGTGAAAACCGGTCCAGTCCATGGGGTTTTGTGTATGATGGTTTTACATCAGTCACTGCAGGTAGATTGCACAAGCCTTGTTTTTGTTTGTTTTTATAAACATGCATTCAACTAGATATGATTCAGAAAAAAGTAATACTCCCTTTTTTTATCATCACTGTTGGCTAAAAATTTGCCAGGCAGTCCACAAAACAGGATTTGCTTTAAAACCAAGGCAGAGTTAGTTACAGACTAGCGAGCTGGGACCTGCTGGGCTGCGGCACAGCCATGTTTAGCCAAGTGTTAGGCTAAGCATTAGGAAGAAAGTGCTGCTTAGAGGCCCAGGGCCTGCAGCACCAGCTGTGGAACTCAATGGAGTGACTGCACAGCTCCAACCTCAACTGCTAATTTGCAGGGCAATCACCACTGGCAGGAGAGGGGGCGGGGGAGCCATATAGCTGTAGATGGGCGTTCCTGGGGCTGGGTGCGGGGCTACAGGAGTTGGAGAATGATCAGTCAGCAGGGTACCTAGTGACCCCCACTGCTTAAGGAGGAGGCATGGGAGCAGGGTAGACCATTGCTGGCCTGCCATTGGGCTGCAGGAGGCGCTGCACACAGAGGTTGTGTATAGTACTTACCTTGCTGGGCGCTGGGCTCTGCTGGGGATAGGCACTTCTCACTGGGTACACAGCCCTCTGGGAAGGATTGGGGGAAGAGGAGTATGGTAGCACAGCTCCGCTGGTTGGGGACAGAACAGTTTGTAAGGTGAGCCAAGAGTGTAGCCTGTGTGGAAGGTAGGATTCACTCCAGGGTCCATGTTAGGAGAATAGGCAGGCGCTGCTGCAAAGCCCACAGGAAAACCAACTGGATAACCAATTCCTTTAGCATTTGCATAGGGAACCCCAGAAGACTCAGGGCTATAAACAGGATTCACGATTTCAAGAAAGTGGCCTGCGGCTCCTGGACTGGTGCATGCAGGCCTGAGCCGGCATAGCGTGTGGCTCCGCGACAGGCAGTGCCCAGACGATGCCAGGTTGCTACCAACAGCTAGGCTACCCTGCCCGCCCCTTCCCACCCCCCTCACCCCCCCCCCACCCGCTGCCTCCAGCCCGCCTCACCGCAGCCTCCTGCTACCACCAACACTGCACAGACACTGCAGTTCAGGACCGCAGTTCACGACCTCAGGGCATTTCTTTCTTTAGGTTAGGGAAGTTTTCTTCTCTCTCTATTTTTTTAAAAGTCAAGAACTTATTTTGTTTATTTTAAAATAAACATTGAAGGGACATTATCCACCACCTTACAAACCTTTTGAATGTGGAATGTTCAACATCCTAAGAAGGTATAGTAGACTACAAAACCAGCAAAAACTCCAGTTGTCTAATGATGACTATCTGAGAATTATTGTTGTTTTGAGTAGCTTATTCTCAGCTTGGGGGGGGGATGTTTGCAAAAGGGTAAAAGTAAGATTTAATTTCTGTACAGAAAATAACATTAACTTAGTAAGTAGCCTTTGCTTTAACAAGTGGAATTAATTCTCCATGACGTAAAATGGAATGGGACAAGCAGCATTCAGTTCATAGGCACACAGAGCTAGTGTTCAAGCTGCTAGCACAAATTCCAACACAGAACATATGGCTAAGTCACTGTTAACCTTTCCATCTCCAAACTGTATGCTCTCTATGCACCTAAGGCAAAGAATCAACACGTTGAACGTAAGTGTCTCCTTGAGAAAAGGAGAGAATTCAATTAGGGTTAAATTAGACAAAGATAAATGGAAATACTTCAGAAACAGCTACTAGACATAGCCAAAAAGTCTGTGACACTAACAACTGCACAGCAAAAGGTGGAATGATGAAGTCTAGATGTGAGGGAAACTCTGAGCATCTGTATAAAGATGTGTTTCAACGAGTCAGCATATCCTGGGGTAACTAGTGTACAGGGCAAGCAAAAGGTCCACAACCCTGGTGTGAAGTGCTTCTTGCCATTGAACCCTGCACTAGTATATTCCATTTTGATCTTACTTGTCCAGCTCTTCCTGACCACCCTGGATCACTAGTCCTTGAAAGGCAGCTGAAAAACTTAGTGTTTTTCCTGGTAAGTGGAAATTCCTAATCACTTCAAGTCTGAGGTAGGTTCTCTCTGAGGGATTCTATGAACAAGTTAAATCTGGGCAGTTGGGAAAGCCTGGACAATCCATTTGGTCATTCCTTTCTTAGATTTTCAGTTATCATCCACCTTTAGGACTGTACTTTGAGCTATTGCCAGGGCAGCTGAGAAACTACAGTCATCTTAGGGCTATCAGAATCCTGGAGCACTGTTTCTGAAGGAAAAAAAATCTCTTAGCTCCGCAAATTTCAAAACCCCTAATGATCCAGTAATTCTTCAATTACAAGTAAGTCCAAATAGCCTCTGTCTCTCTGATAATGGGACAAAGTCACAATCTTCATGATGAAAAAAAATCCTTTAATGACCTCTCTAAAACAAATTTCCCACCAATTCCATTAGGTCTGCCAAAGTCCTGCACCATTGTGTATTAGGGAAAGCACTCAACATTGCAGCATGTGTGGTATATTGTGCTTGATGCCCTGGAATTTCATGTATCAGAGACAACACAAAATATTCTCTGTTTATTTAAATAAAACAAATCTTTATTCAGGAAACATTGAAATAATTTGGAGCATTAGAATGATTTTCAGTTAAGTTAGAAACACACGTGGATTCAGTACTGAAATAAACTTTGAAATAGTTATATGAGTGTTCTGATTCAGTGCGACAGTTAGAATCTCAGGTCCTCCACTTTCCTTCAAATCAATCACCTCTTATGTCACACTACATCTCTGTGCGTTGCATTGGTATAACAAAGTTCTTGATGTTGTAAAAGTAATATAATTTCCACTGTATTCTTTTTGGTTTTTGGTTTTTTCGAGACAGGTTTTCTCTGTGCAGCCCTAGCTGTCCTGGAACTCACTCCGTAGACTAGAAATCCCCCTGTGTCTGCCTCCCAAGTGCTGCAATTAAAGGCGTGCACCACGACTGCCCACCTTCCACTGCATTCTTTTTTTTTTTTTTAATGTATTTAATGTATGAGTGTTCTGCCTCATATACACGCAAATGCCAGAAGAGGGCATCTGATCCCCTTGTAAATGGCTGTCACCCACCATGTGATTGTTGGGAATTGAACTCAGGACCTCAGGAAGGGCAGCCAGTATTCTTAACCACTGAGCCATCTCTCCAGCCCATCCAATGTTCTTAAAAATCCTGATGTACTTAGGATTGTATTTGCTGTTGTTCAGATGTAAGCAATTTCAGAATTGTGTGAACAAAACAGTTCACTTACTAGCACACAGAATTTAGATTTTATTGCAGTTGAACAATGTTGGTTTGGAGTCATTTAAGTCACAGGAACATGTGTTTTCAAAGAAGAAACAGCAAACTGCTTCATTTATCGATGTGTAAGGACTGCTTTACTATTCCACTAAAGTTCAGCCATTGACCACTTGCACGTCTATAAAGACAATATCACCTGCTATCTTCCCAGTATATCAATCAGCACTTCTGCTACAGCACAGAACTGTATTTGTTGTGTTGGTATTGGAAAGTTCTTGCTCTTGCAATACTACTGCCCTTTTCCACACTGTTCTTCCCTATTCCATGGCACTGAAATCTATGTACTGCTGTCATGATGCAAACCACTTCAGAGGTGTGTAAGTTAGCAGGTATGCATTGTTGTTAAAGGAATTTCAATTTCTCCATGATAGAATTGCATCTGTTTTTCAAAACACCGATGAGAGTCACATGCACTTGTGTTTTCCAAGGGTGCCACTGGGTTCTCCTTCAGTTGCAGGCATGTTTTCCCTGCTGTCATGTAATCTCCTTGTTCAGTTACTGTCCTGGGGCGGTCCTCTGTTAATGAGCTCATGTATTTGCTTCTCTGTATATTGGCCACCACTTCTCTTACAGTCAGTGTGTTACTGTGATGTTAATTGACAGGACAAACTTCTTGCTGTTGTAAATTTATTATCATTTTAACTGAGATCTTAACAATTCTAGTCCACTTAGGAACTTATGTGCTGGTGTTCTGAATCAAGCAACTTCAGAATCTAATGATTAAGCCTGTATCCTTTGTTATAGATGGCATTTAAATATCTTTACACTAGTTCATACATTTGTATATACATTGTTATAGATGAATATGCCCTTGTGCAACATTTTAAATAACGTGTATTTTGTCCACAGAGAGTACTGTGTACTGCCTCAGTTACAGATGCACATGCTGTTGTCTCCTATACCATACCATTCTTGGTCAGTCAGAGTTCTGGTGTGGTGCTACAATTAGTATCACAGGTCCTGGAAGGTGAGAAACTCTCAGAACTCAAAGGGAGGGACCTTGAATGGCATGCATTACAGTGGGAGGGAGATCTTGTAGGGTCCACCTCCAGTGGAGGGACAGGACATCAAGTGGGGCGGAGACTGGGGTTGCCATCCCACAGTCAAAAACTCTGACCCATAATTGTTCCTGTCAGAAAGAACTGCAGGGACAGAGATGGAGAGGAGACTGAGGGAAAGGAGGTTCAGTGACAGGCCCACATTGGGATCTAGCTCAAGGGGAGGCCCTGGGGCCTGAGACTGTTCCTGGTGCTGTGGTGTGCTTGCAGACTGGAGCCTAGCATGGCTGCCCTCCAAGAGTCCCAACAAGCAGCCGAAAGAGCCAGATGCAGATACCCAACCAATGGACAGAAGCCTGGGGCTCCTGTAGTTGAATTGAGGAAAGGCTGGAAGAAGCTGAGGAGGAAGGAGACCCCATGGTAAGAACAGCAGTCTCGGCTGTTTGGATCCTCTGGATGGTGTTTGTATTCTTTCTGCTTGTTGCTGCAGACCTCTTCCACCGGGATCCCAGCGCAGTGGAGACAGGTTGCGCGTGGGCAGCATGAACCGCCTAGGCTCTGTGCAGTGGAAGATGCCGTGTGTGTTTGTGACGGACATAAAAGCTGAACCTTCAGCCAAGTGGGGTCATCAGCCATTTAAAGTTTTGGCAACTGAAACACTAAGTGAAAAGGCATTTGATGCAGATGTGTACAATGCGGTTGCAACAGAAAAAGTGGACGGAACATGCTGCTATGTCACTAACTACAGAGGTCAGCCATACCGTTGGGCTCAACTAGGTAGAACACCTAACAAGCAAGCAGACAAAGATTTAAGAAATTTCTACATTCAAAAGAAAGCACAAAAGAGGAAGACTTCAAGCCTATCCCAGAGTGCTGGATACCAGCAAAGGAAATAGAAAAACAGAACGGGAAGTCAGTACCTAATGAAAACGGGCACATTCCTGGTTGGGTACCAGTAGAAAAGAACAGCAAACAATATTGCTGGCACTCATCTGTAGTCAATTATGAGTTTAAAATTGCCCTGGTACTAAGGCACCATCCTGATGATCCTGGAGTTTTGGAAATTAGTGTTTTTCCCCTGTCAGATCTCTTAGAGCAAACTCTGGAGCTGATAGGAACAAATATCAATTGAAACCCATATGGGCTAGGAAGCAAGAAATACCCATTACATTTTCTTACACCTCATGGAGCATTCCAGGTCGGAAATCTGCCTACACTGAAACACAACGAACCTGCTGTCCTGGTTTGAAGACTGCAGAGAGGGTCAGATTGAAGGGATTGTGTGGCATTGCTCTGAAGGCTTTTTAATTAAGGTCCACCGCCACCATCTTGCTTTATTCTGGCCACTTCCAGATACTTACATGAATACCAAATCAGTTATAATTAACATGAACCTGAACAAATATGACTGTGCTTTTGATAACCAGTCTTTGTTTAATCAGTTTTTGAAAGTAGATAAACAGAAATTTGATAGGCTCAAAGACATAATACTTGATGTGTAAAATGGAAATAATAGTTGGGATTACTGTGATTTTCTAATATTGACAAGTTTGTCGTGTTTACAGAGGTTGAACCTTCAATTTAATGTTGCTAGCTGTTTGGCAAAATATATGTCAACTTCTAAACAGGTTTCTACGTATCTATAGAAATCATAGTTAGAATTTGAATATCTTAACACAAAAATAAATATAAAATAATCAATTTTAAATAGTAAAACTGTTATAAGCTTACCCTTATGCTTTTCAAAATTTTAAGACATTATGAAAATAGGAATATTTATCATAGCTGTATAATCATATATTACTGAAGTCTTCAAAAATATAATTTTCTAACAAGTAAAAACTAAATATGATTTTATTTTTAAGCAAAATATACAATATTTTGAGATGTAAATTCTGTAGTTCTGGAACTGCTTGATTTCCAGCTGAGACTTAACTCATAAAATAGTTTTAAATCTACAGTTAAACAAGTCATTAATAGATAGGGAAACTATTAGTACTTTCTCCATCTTCTGGCTGTTCAGAAACAACAAGAGGGCTAGACAGTTCAAATCCAAATTGTTCTGAAACTTTTTTTAACTTCGCTTCTAATAGGATATTCTTTTTCATTTCTTCCTTATAATTGTACATCAGCACTTCAATTTCTTCAAAAAATCAAGGATCAAATTTTTCACTTTCTTTTTCAGCTTTTTAATTTCCTCCTAAAAGTTACATACAGGATACATGTTTTTGGTTTGAAATTGAGATTTAGTAATAAATATAAAAACTCAAAATCTTAAGTATAAATATTTTTCTTTATATTTTACTGTTCAAGGTTCTGTTGTACCATGTGAATAATGTACAAGCTGCTATCTTTGACTAAATTTTAAGATTGAATCTTTTTTTTAAGATTTTATTTATTATTATTTTATTTAAATACACTGTAGCTGTCTTTAGACACATTATGGATGGTTGTGAGCCACCATGTGGTTGCTGGGAATTGAACTCAGGACCTTCCAAAGAGCAGTCAGTGCTCTTACCTGCTGAGCCATCTCTCCAGCCCTAAGATTGAATCGTTAAACAGCCTCAGATATTCTCAGGCAAGTGAAAGGGACTTTGCTTTTTACAACATTTAAGAGTTTTCAGTATTTTTAATGTTCTGATTTTTTATCTTTTATATATAATATTTATGATCATGGGAACTCTGGGACGTGTAAAGGTTTAGCACCTGGGGAAGAAGGCGCATGCACTTGCACACAGAGCAGAGAGGAGCAGCCAGTGCTCAGTTCCAGACCATTGTGTTTCTGGAGTCTTAAGGAAGGGAACAGAAATGATTTAAAAGGAAGATTTAAGATGAAAATAATTTTGAAAGGTACTTAGAAAACTCTTTCCCCAGCATGACTCAAAAATTGCAAAAATAGTTTTTAAAAACTATTAAGAGATGTGCATTGGTTACAATTTAAAACATTTTTTTTGATTTTTTGGGACAGGGTTTCTCTGTGTAGCCCCTGGCTGTCCTGGAACTCACTCTGTACTCCAGGCTGGCCTCGAACTCAAAATCCACCTGCCTCTTAAAAATAAATTTATTCTTTAGTATTTTCTGTTTCTTTGTCTGATTTTTTTTTGTAGTTGAGAGTTGTTTAATAAAAAGATGTCATGAGTCAAATTAAAAAAAAAAGCAATCTCAACTGACCTGGACCCCTGAGATATCTCAGACACTAACTAGGCAGCATACAGCAGCTGATATGAGGCCCCCAACATATATACAGCAGAGGACTGCTGGGTCTGTCCTCAGTGAGAGAAGATACACCCAACCCTCGAGTGACTTGGGGCCCAGGGAGTGGAGAGGTCTGTGTGTGTGTAGGAACATTGAATTGGACACAGGACATGGGGAAAGGAGGTATGGGATGGGTCACAGGAAGGAAGACATACCTTAAAGGAGATGAAGTCTGGACTATAAAAGGATTAAAATTTTATTAAAAATAGAAAGAAAGTAACATTTCTTCTAACACCAAAAATAAATAATAAAAATAAAATAATAAATAAAATAAATCACATGTCCTGTAATTTCCCTTAAGGCCAACAGTATTTTTGTCAGCTGCATAAGTATAAGAACATTGTCATTATTGTAAAAGTGCTTTCATTTCCCTCATGTTCTGAACAAACCTGGTCCACTTCAGAACATATGTTGGTGGGGTTTTTTTGTTCATGTTAACAAGATAAAATATAGTGACTTAAACAAAGCCCATTACATTGGAGCTGGACATGGCAAACCAGCACAAGAAAAGAGCCTCAAGAGAAGGCACAAGAATCAGACCCACTCCTTCATATAAGCAGGAATCTCATAAAAATACTAAACTGAGGCTTAGGGGATAGCTAAGTGGTTTAGAGCACTGACTGCTTTTCTAGAGGCCCTGAGTTCAAATCCCAGCAACCACATGGTGGCTCACAACCATCTGTAATGAGATCTGATGCCCTCTTCTGGTGTGTCTGAAGATGACAGTGAACTCATGTACAAAAGTAAGTAAGTAACTAAGTAAACAAACAAGCAAACAAATAGATAAATAAATCTTAACAAAAAAAATACTAAACTGTGAGTACACCAAGTAAGCCTTTGTCAGATCCATACTTCTCCTACTGCACCTGAATTCCAGTCCCCCAGTCTCATCCCCAGATGGGTAGCAGAAAAGCTGCTGCTGTCTCTGACCTCTCTGACCCAATCCCCCAGTGGTCACAAAGACCTGTGCTCCCAACCTCTCTCCCCCAACTCAGCTCATTATCTCTGCCTCTAGCACCAGCAGGCTTTCCCTGGGAACATTCCAGCTGAACAGGTCAGGGAAATCTGTTCACGGAAAATTTCCTATCAGACAGCACACAGGCGCCACACTCTCCCAAAGTCCAGGAAGAAGCAGAAACCAAGGAAGCAAACATTGACTCAACAGAGACAACAGCAGATATCATGATCCAGGCCCATATGCACCTATGACTGCACAAGGATAGGAAAGAAAAGCACAGCATACTTGCCCCTCTAAAACTGAAGCAGGACACTTGCAAAAGCTGATGTGCTACTACTGCAGCTACTCTTAAATTCTGTCACAAGAAAGCACGTGGGATTGCCTCTGAAGCACTGAGTCTGCTTGCTTCAGAAGAGCAGTGCATGCATTCCTAAGTACAATAAGATTGTTAAGAGCACAGAGAAAAATGGTGGAAAATTTTATAATAGCAAGGACTTTGTTCTGCCAATGAACATTACAACGGAGGAGTGCTCTACCACAAAGGGACAGACAGGGCTTGACCTGGAGAAATGCAGAGGAGATCAGATTATTATTTTATCCCTGCACCAGGACACTGATTGAACAAGAAGAAGAAAAGAGAGCACAGCATGTGCTTCCATAGCTGAAGCTGTACACAGAGGAATTTTGGGGAAATACCCACAGGTGATATTGAAATACCACACATGAGCATGCTGGCCTATACCTGGGTACTGCTCCTGCAGTGATGTGCAAACTCCATTTACAAGGAAGCAAGAGTACTGCTACAACTGCCAAGCTGCTTGTTTCGGCACAGCAGCACCTATGTTGCTAGCTAGACCAGGATTGTAAGAGCACAGGGAAAATGGAATCACTTTTACAGCAGCAAGAGCTTTGTTATAAAGATGGAATTTACAGCAGAGAAGTACTGTCAGACAAGTCAGCACAGATTTACAGAAAGGCAGAGAAAATGAGAATATTCCTGTAGCATTGCTGCAGGATGCTGGCTGAGCAAGAATGGAACAGGAGAGAACAGCTTATGTGTCCAAGTCTCATGCAGTACACAGTGGCACCTTTGGAAATCACAGACATGTGATTCTGAAAGTGCTACACAAGTGTACACAGTGATATCTCAACTCCATCCTCAACAAATACATGAGATTACTCACAAAACTATGAAGTTGTGTGCTTCAGAAAAGCACTCCACACATTCCTAACTAGATTGGGTTTGTTAAGAACATAGTAATCATTTTTTTAAACCAGTAGTATTTAGTTTTTCCCCAGGCCACCTATTCTCTGGAAGTAACAATAAGATGGCTCCTAGTGATACTCTGCCATATTCATAAATCAATGTCTCATTCAGCCATACCCAAAGAAGTTTCCATCTGCATCAGAAGGGAAAAATATGCAATGACCAGAACACACACACACACACACACACACACACACACACACACACTCACACAAGCATGCACTTGCACACACATGCTCAGAGAGAGAGAGAGAGAGAGAGAGAGAGAGAGAGAGAGAGAGAGAGAGAGAGAGAGTGAGAGAGAGAGAGAGAGAGAGAGAGACATATAGACAGACAGACAGACGGACGGACAGGCAGACAGACAGATGGACGGACAGACACCTTGGAACACAGAGCTTTAAATGAGATGTCTCCATCAAATCCCTGCCCCCAGAGTTCATGGAAGCCCACAGAGTGTAAGAGATGGAGGGGATGGAGGACACCAAGGCGGAGGGCATGATGCCCTCTAAGTCCACATGGCCAACTCTCATAGGAACTCACAGATTCTTTAGCAGCAAGCCCAGTCCCTAAACCAGTCTGCAGATGAGCCTTTGCATCCATACTATAATTTTCAGCTTAAAGCTTTGAAGGGACGCCTGAATGTGTGCTCAAGGGAGTCTCTGATTCTTTGCCCGCTCCTGGGGTCCTCTTATTCTTTTGTTAGCTTCTCATCTCCACCTTTCATATGATGCCTTTCTTTTTATCTTATTATATTTTATTTTGTTATGTTTGTTGTTATCTCTAAGGAGCCAGTTCTTTTCTAAGGAGACACAGAAAGGAAGAGATGGCAGAGGAAGTGGAGAGGAACTGTGAGGTGTTGAGAGAGGGGAAACGGTATTCTGAGTATATAGTATGAGAAAAGAACCTGTGTTTAACAAAAACAAAAGGTGAGCAAAAAATAACCTGGAATGTTTACAGACAACAGGAAATGAAACATAACATCATGCAAGCCGTGTGAATTAGTTAGGGTCTTACTGCTGTGAACAGACACCATGACCAAGGTAACTCTCATAAGGACAGCATTTAATTGGGGCTGGCTTACAGGTTCAGAGGTTCAGTCCATTATCATCAAGGCAGGAACATGGCAGCATCCAGGCAGGCATGGTGCAGGAGGAGTTGAGAGTTCTGCATCTTTATCTGAAGGCTGCTAGTGAAAGACTAGCTTCTGGATAGCTAGGACGAGGGTCTTAGAGCCCACACCCACCTCCAACAACGCCACACCCTCTAATAGTGCCACACCCAGGGCTGAGCATATAGAAACCATCACACCATGCTCACAAATTGAAGAAGGTGAGAAAGAAAGAATGTTGTCACACTTTCACAACAAGAGCTTTGTAATAGCAATGGTGTTACAACAGAGAAGGGCTGTTTCACAGGAGGGAAACATGACTTACAGGAAAGCAGAGGAAATGATATGCTTTTCAAAGCATTGTGCCAGGACACTGATTGAACAAGAGTGGAATAGAAGACAGCACATCACACAAGTATATAACTGAAACAGTACAGTGGTATCCTTTCAAAGCCTGCACACAGGACAAAGCACCTCAGAATGGCATATTTGCACACTATTATGTCGATGACGGCTGCATCAATATCTAAACTCCATGACAACAAAGCTTACCAGATTCCTCATGCAATTCTGAAGTTGCTTGCTTGAGAATAGCAGAGAGTTTGTTCACAGTGGAAGGGGATTTATTAGGAGCATGGTGAAAATGGAACCACTTTGCCAACACCATGAACTTCCTGAAACAGTGAATGGTAAGATGCACCAGTTGTTGTGATCATAAGAAAGCAGCGTGAGAATGTGCACCATGGGGTGTGGGGAAGGGGGTTCATCAGCGGGGCCATGCTGAGGCTTCCCTTCCCACTCGGGACCAGCCACAGGAAGCTATAGTATAAAATAGAGTTCATTTTGGGCATGGGGAGGGGAGTTAAGGGGGTGGTAGAGGTAGAGAAAGGCAGAGAGAAGGAGAGTAGAGTAGAGGCCGGCCATGACCAAGTGGAGAGAGGGGGAGAGGAGCGGAAAGGGAAGAGCCCAAGAGGGCAAGAGTGGGGGAAAGAGGAGAGTAAGAGAGGCAAGAGAGGAGGGACGCAGGAGTGGGCACGCAGCCCCCGTTCTAGTGGGCCAGACCTACCTGGTTGTCGTCAAGGAACTGTGGGGAGGGGCATACCTGGCTATTGCAAGGTCCCTTTGGGGAGGGACATACCTGGCTGTTGTCAGGTGACTGTGGGTGGAGCTTAGCCAGAATCCTAGCACAAGTACTATAACTCAGGTCTGAATAGATTTACAGGAAAGTATTAAAAAGCACATTATAGTGGCACTAAAACAGGCCACTGGGTGGACAGGAATGGCAGAGAGGAGCACAGTATTCCCATTCACACCTGAATCAGCCCTCAGTACCACTTTAGGAAAGCACATGAACGTGATATTGAATTGCAACCCAAGAGCGCATTGGCCTATACCCACTTACTGCTACTGCAGTGGTTTCTAAGTGTCATCTGTAACGAAGCACAGGAGATTACTTGGACAAGTCTGAAGTTGGTTTCCAGACAACTGTAATGCATAGGTTCCAGCATGGATAGTGATTGTCAACAACACATTGAAAAGTGTTGTCCTTGGACAGCAGGAAGATGTATGGCATAATGGTGGATATCATGGAGATGTACTGTAACAGAAGTGGTGACTGACTTACAAAAGGGCAGATCCCTGACCTATGGCTGACTGAGTGACAAGAATGGAAGTGGAGAGCACAGCAAAAGCATCAGTCACTTAAGCAGGACAAAGAGGCTTCCTTGGAAAAAACAAAAAGTTCCTGTGACTAAAACAGCCAATGGTGGCATATTTGCAAACAGCAATGTGCTACTGTTGTAGAGTTATCTAAGCTCCGTCTACAACAGTGCTGGAGAGATTACTTCGGCAACTCTGAAGTTGCTTATTTGTGAACAGGAGCACCTAAGCCCCTAATGTACAGTGATTGTTAAGGACACAGTGAAGATTATGCTACTTTTACAAAGCAGAACTTACTTTCCTAGATGCAGCTTACCAAGAAGCACTGTCCCTTACATGAGGATAACAGACAAGAAAGCAGAGGACCTGAGAATGCTCCAGTAGCACTTACCCAAACCCTGACTGAACAAGAATGGATAGGAGATCACAGCATAGGCCTGTATAACTGAAGCAGTGCTCTGTGCCATTCCTGCAGCACAAACTGACACGTGACTAAAATGCCTCACGATGGCATATTTGCAGAAATCTATGCACTGTTACAGCAGTGGTGACTCACCTAACTCCATTTACCAGGAAGCACAGGAGACTATGTGCTCGATCTAAAGTTGCTTGCTTCAGTACATATCAAGTGGATCAGGATAGTTAAGAACACGGTTAAGCGGCTGACTGAAGATCTTCTCCTCTCCTGTTTCCCCAGATCCAAACTGCAGTCTCATCCCCAGCTCTTCTGAAGAATAATTATGGCAGCCTTAACTGCCCACCCTGCCCCTTGATTCCCTTTTCTGTGGTGTCCACAGATCTTCCCATTCCAACCTCCTTTGTCCTTGCTTGGTCCCAGCCTCCAAAACCCACAGCCACCCCCTGATCACCCAAGGAGGACTCCTGCCTGAGAAAGCAATTGACTGAAGTCTGAAGGCCAATTCATACTTCTCCTTCTGTAACTCCACATCCAAACCTTCTCCCAGGTTTATCTTCAGCTGTGTAGCAGGAAACCTGCTGCAGTCTCTTTCCTCTCTGACCTCATCTTCAATGGATTCAAAATCTTTTCTCCCAAACTTCCTTTGCCCAACTCATTTCATTATCCATATAACAGCCAACCTCAGCAGGCTTTCACTGGGAACAAAGCAGCTGAGCTGGCCAGGGAAATAGATTCACAGAATTTATCCTCTCAGGGAACACACAGCCATACACTTTCCTAAGTTCAGGGAGGAAGAAGCAGTGTGGAGAAATTTTTGGACCACTTCAAGAAATTTGGCAGTAAATCAAGTTTTGTTGATTATTCACTATCTGATGGTGTTTATGTGTTGAAATCTAGCATGTCTGTGATAGTGGTCTATCAACCAGCTTTTTTTTTATTGCCTGTGAATATTACAGGACCTTGGTATTTTGAAAAAAGCTTGCAGGTACTGAAAGAAGTGAGTCAGGCTTTAAGCAGAAGCAAGAGGGTAGTGGGCTTGATTATAGCTGGTATAGCAGCTTTAATTACATTGATAGCTAGCACCACTGCCTCTGCAATTGCTTTGACACAAGAAGTTAAGTCAGCTACTTAAGACTTGAGAAACAGATTTTTTTTTGCCTTCAGAAGTATGTTTGTTGAGTTTGAGATGATACATCAGTGTTATCTGGGCTACAAAGGGTAGAAGGAAATCCTCTCATTACAAACTGAGAATGGTAAAATATTTTCACATCAGCATGTACCACATACTCCGAAGTAAATCTGGGCGCAATATAAATGACATAATTCCTAGTCATCTACAGCTACTTTTATAACTTCATACAGATGAACTAGGCTAAAATGCACTATAATATTTGGTAGACTTCAGGACCGGTATCCTTAGTACATCACAAAATACATTTTGATATCCCAAAGAAGCAAGTCTTGCAAGTAGGCATTTTAAACATAACTAATCTACAGCTACAAAGTTCTACTCTTGGTATCTTTTATCTTTTGGAGTACTCTCCCAGTCTCCAGAGGTTAAAGGCAAGAGTAGGATCAGGATAACATATACATAGAAGTCCATATTGTAAAGGCTATAAAGATCTGCAGCACAGTGGGAAGAGGCCTTCTGCTACTTCGCACTGCATACAAATTATGTGAATTATGTTGCATATCTCTGTCCACTGTCTGGCTATCCTGCCATGTTCTGCTCTGTTGTTCAAATACTGAGTGGCTGTGCTTCCAACCAGAGCATCCACGGGGTTGCAAACTGTCAAAAGGGAGCAAATAGGGAACACATCCTTTGAAATATTCAAAACAGGGCTCCAGCTGTCTTTCAGAGAATTCAGGCAGATGACTCCATGACTGTTGATGGTGTGGTGATAGATTCTGGTATGGAAGGTAACCTTTGGTGGCTTAAATGGATAATCTGAAGAAAATGTGATGTCCAGAAAAAAAGACACCACCTTCATATGCAGAAGGTGGTGAAGTAAGTATAGTTGACCTTCATTCATAAATATTATCTCCTTGAGGCCCAGCACCGTAGTCAGGAGGAGGATCCAGGGAGATCTCAGCTAGCTCCTGAATTGTTTTAGCATTAATGGGTAACTTAGAAGGCATTTTGCTACAGAGTTTGGTGTTTTTCTTCTGCTGGGTGGCAGAAGGTTTTCTTTCTTCCTGTTCCCCAGGCACTGGACAGCAGGGTCTCCCCGGTCTGCATCTGAACTGCCACAGCTGGTGCTGGGGCTCTCATGGTCTGACCTTTGCCTGTCACTGGACATCTTGGTGAAGTTATGTCTGGGATAAATGTCTTGGCTGCTCGTGCACGCAGCCCTCTCATGCTCCACTATGCTGTGCGGGAGGGAGAGTGCCGAGGAACCTTCCTTGAGAAAATGGAGGCAGCCTGGGTGGGTATCTGAGCAGGGACTCTGGGCGAGAAGGCAGAAAAAAAGCAGCCTTGGAGGCTCAGACCCAGGACTGTGGAACATCCAAAGTCACAGATGGTTGTGTAGTGCTGCACTGCTGCAGCAGGAAGGTGGCACCGACCTGCGCTCGTGGAGCCACTGTGGAGTGGGCGCTCCGGGACCCGGGAGACTCCAGGGCGCTCCAAGAAGCACAGGCTTCAGTGTAAGATATTCTCCATAAATTCCTAAAAGTCCCTGATTCTAGATGAGGGCCCGACGATAGTGTCTATTTTAATTGCTTAAGTAGGACTTCCCCTATTTTAGGAACATTTTTTTAAGATCCAAAAGCACCATAAAACGGCTTTATAAATAATACATTTTTAAAGTTCTTCAGCTCCCTTGTTATTATCCCATTGTTGCTTTCTCAAACTTTGTCTACGAATGATCTGATTCCAGGGAGATTTAGGAAGCATCTGAAGACAGGCACTCTTCTGAAAAAGCCAACCACCACTGGAAAAATGGCCCTGAGCAAGAGAAAGAATCCCTCTCTAAATTTCAGAGATCATGCCTATGAAAGGCCAACGAGTAATAAACACAAACACACTGCCCAGGAAAATCTAGTGACTTTCATGTTGTGCTTCCAGAAGAAGAATCTGAATGTTCTTTTGTGAATCTCACAAAAATCAAACCGGCCACAAACAGAACATTTCCAATATCCAATTTCCAACTGCTTTGTCAAAAAAAGAGAATCATTCCAACGAACAGAAAGAAAAAAACCATGCTCCAAATCCTGTTAAGCCCATGCGTATTTTCTGCATATCCGTGAGTCTGAGACGGAGGTTATGGTGGCTGCGCAGGCTAGGATCCTGGTGCCTAGCTGCCCACGCAGCCTGGTCCCGAGAAGAGCCTCGGCGATGCTGCCCAGGCCCAAGACACCAAGTATCTTTAGGAACATCTTATAAAATACTTTATTTTTTAATATCATGTGTGTGAGTGTGTAACTGAGTATGTGTCGGATGTGCCATGGGCATGCAGTGCCCAAGGAGGCCAGGATAAACTCACACAGAAGGAAGCAAAGCAAGTAATAAACTGAATGGAAATAAGGCCTGCTCTTTCTATAGAGTGCATATACCTGGCCTTACTTAAGGGTCCTTTCACTTACACAGCCCTGTAATGATTCTTTTTGCTTAAGTTTAGATAGCTCACACAAGAGAGATCTGCCTGCCTCTGCCTAGTTGCCAAGTTTTGGAACTAGTGGTATGTCTACCACATGCATCCTCTTTTGTTTTTTTAAAGACGTGTGTGTGTGTGTGTGTGTGTGTGTGTGTGTGTGTGTGTAAATTTAATATTTAAACTATCTTGTGCCAAGGGACTTCCTTTTCTGGTCCATTCTATTTTCTCATCTGTATGCTTCATATGCCTTTATTGGCATCTCCATCTTCTGGGTTAGAAAAAGTTTCTTTTTTTCTTCTTTCTTTTCAAAAGCATGTTCTTTCATTGAAAAAGGAAGTAAAACCATTTTATGATACAATTGAAGATTTATATGGAAAATATTTCTGATATAATAGAAGAGATATATAGAAAAACACGTTAAAATTGACAATTTTCATGGAAAATTGAAGAGTAAAGGGGTAGACATAAAAACATTGCTAAGTTAATTGAAAAAGGAAGTAGAAATATTTTATGATAGAATGTAAGATTGCATGGAAAATATTTCTCATAAAATTTGTCAAATAAGTAGAAAACATGTTAAAATCAAGGATTGTCATGGAAAATTATACAGATAAAATGAGAGGCATAAAATAATTCTAAGTTGGTTGAAACAGGAACCATAAACATGTTCAGGTAAAATTGAAGATTTGCATGGAAAATATGTTGACAAAATTCAAGAAATATATAGAAAAACACATTAAAATTGACTACTTCTTCCTAAATTATACAGATAAAATGGTAGACAAATAATACATTTCTAAATTAATTGAAGGTGGAATTAAAAACATTTTGTGTCTTCTTCCATTTCCTTCTTCAGAGTCTTGAAGTTCTTGTCATACAGATCTTTCACATGTTTGGTAAGAGTCACCCCAAGATACTTTATACTGTTTGTGGCTATTGTGAAGGGGGTCATTTCCCTAATTTCTTTCTCAGCCTGCTTATCCTTTGAGTATAGGAAGGCCACTGATTTGCTTGAGTTGACTTTATAACCTGCCACTTTGCTGAAGTTGTTTATCAGCTGTAGGAGCTCTCTAGTGGAGTTCTTTGGGTCACTTAGGTAGACGATCATGTCGTCTGCAAATAATGATAGTTTGACTTCTTCCTTTCCAATTTGTATCCCTTTGACCTCCTTATGTTGTCGAATTGCCCGAGCTAGTACCTCAAGTACAATATTGAAAAGATAAGGAGAAAGGGGGCAGCCTTGTCTGGTCCCTGATTTCAGTGGGATTGCTTCAAGTTTCTCTCCATTTACTTTGATGCTGGCTACCGGTTTGCTGTATATTGCTTTTACTATGTTTAGGTATGGGCCTTGAATTCCTGTTCTCTCCAAGACTTTAAGCATGAAGGGATGCTGAATTTTGTCAAATGCTTTTTCAGCATCCAATGAAATGACCATGTGGTTTTGTTCTTTGAGTTTGTTTATGTAGTGGATTGTATTGATGGATTTCCGTATATTGAACCAACCCTGCATTCCCGGGATAAAGCCTACTTGATCATGGTGGATGATCGTTTTGATGTGTTCTTGGATTCGGTTGGCAAGAATTTTATTGAGTATTTTTGCATCGATGTTCATAAGGGAAATTGGTCTGAAGCTCTCTTTCTTTGTTGGATCTTTGTGTGGCTTTGGTATCAGCGTAATTGTGGCTTCGTAGAAGGAATTGGGTAGTGTTCCTTCTGTTTCTATTTTGTGGAATAGTTTGAAGAGTATTGGTGTTAACTCTTCTTTGAAGGTCTGGTAGAATTCTGCACTGAAGCCATCTGGTCCTGTGCTTTTTTTGGTTGGAAGACTTTCTATGACTCCTTCTATTTCTTTAGGCATTATGGGACTGTTTAGATGGTCTAGTTGGTCCTGATTTAATTTTGGTATTTGGTATCTGTCAAGGAAATTGTCCATTTCCTCCAGATTCTCCAGTTGTGTTGAGTATAGGCTCTTGTAGTAGGATCTGATGATTTTTTGGATTTCCTCAGTTTCCGTTGTTATATCTCCCTTTTCAGTTCTAAGTTTGTTAATTTGGATACTTTCTCTGTGCCCTTTGGTCATTCTGGCTAAGGGTTTATCTATCTTGTTGATTTTCTCAAAGAACCAGCTCCTGGTATTGTTGATTTTTTGTATGGTTCTCTTTGTTTCTACTTGATTGATTTCGGCCCTGAGTTTGATGATTTCCTGCCTTCTACTCCTCTTGTGCGAAATAGCTTCTTTTTGTTCCAGGGCTTTCAGGTGTGTCATTAAGCTGGTAATGTATGCTCTCTCCATTTTCTTTTTGGAGGCACTCATCGACCTTTATTTTTTAATGATGGTTTTTTTTTAAATTATTCAAAAAGTAATAAGTAATTCAGTTTTCTTTTTTTTCAATTTTTTTTATTCGATATAATTTATTTACATTTCAAATGATTTCCCCTTTTCTAGCCCCCCCTCCCCTAAAGTCCCGTAAGCCCCCTTCTCTTCCCCTGTCCTCCCTCCCACCCCTTCCCAGTTCCCCGTTCTGGTTTTGCCAAATACTGTTTCACTGAGTCTTTCCAGAACCAGGGACCACTCCTGCTTTCTTCTTGTATCTCATTTGATGTGTGGATTATGTTTTGGGTATTCCAGTTTTCTAGGTTAATAACCACTTATTAGTGAGTGCATACCATGATTCACCTTTTGAGTCTGGGTTACCTCACTTAGTATGATGTTCTCTAGCTCCATCCATTTGCCTAAGAATTTCATGAATTCATTGTTTCTAATGGCTGAATAGTACTCCATTGTGTAGATATACCACATTTTTTGCATCCACTCTTCTGTTGAGGGATACCTGGGTTCTTTCCAGCATCTGGCAATTATAAATAGGGCTGCTATGAACATAGTAGAGCATGTATCCTTATTACAAGGTGAGGAATCCTCTGGGTATATGCCCAGGAGTGGTATAGCAGGATCTTCTGGAAGTGAGGTGCCCAGTTTTCCGAGGAACCGCCAGACTGCTTTCCAGAGTGGTTGTACCCATTTGCAACCCCACCAGCAGTGGAGGAGTGTTCCTCTTTCTCCGCACCCTCTCCAACACCTGCTGTCTCCTGAATTTTTAATCTTAGCCATTCTGACTGGTGTAAGATGAAATCTTAGGGTTGTTTTGATTTGCATTTCCCTAATGACTAATGAAGTTGAGCATTTTTTAAGATGCTTCTCCGCCATCCGAAGTTCTTCAGGTGAGAATTCTTTGTTTAACTCTGTACCCCATTTTTTAATAGGGTTGTTCGGTTTTCTGGAGTCTAACTTCTTGAGTTCTTAATGATGGTTCTTAAACACTTTATCCTCCCTTTAACGCACCACCCACCAGAGGTTGTGGAAAAGAAAGGATACAGGGGAAGTGGATAAGTTTAAAAATGGCTCTTTGGAGCAAATTCCTGTCTTTGTTGTCTGAAAATTGGCAGTTCGGTTCACAGGTCAGCAACAGCAGCTCAATCCACTTGAAAACACTTCACAGGTACACCGGCAGTCCGGTTCAATAGAGTCAGATAACAAATCAGCAGCGATGGCACTACCTAGCAGAGACAGATGGGCCTCAGCCTCAGTCTCAGCACTAGTCAGCAGGAAGGACCAGCAGAAATGCCAGGAGAAGTCCTTGGACCAGCCTCTATCAGCAAAGCAAAGATCATCAAAGACTCTAGAACAAGTGTTGCAAGCTAACTCTATACATCTATAAGCAAGCCAAGCTCAGCCTCTGTCAGTGTGGAATCTTATTTATACTCACTCCAAACATCACATGTCCTCCATGGGTCTTGTCACAGCATGTGAGTTTGTCTCTGTCTCAGTTGACATCACTCTGCCAATCTGCCCAAGTCCTTGGAAGTGGCAAGAAGCCGACACACACCAAAAGAAGCTTTTTGGTGCATTTCTCTCTATGGAGTCCCTACAAATGGAGCCCAGGTACATGAAATAAGGTGGACCAATACATGTGTGCTCTAAGCAAAGAATCCTTCCTCACGTGTCTGTTCACCATCTTGCTTTAGAAGAATATGCTTTCTCCTGTCTGCTTCACGAGAAAATATGTTTCAAAAACAAAGAAAACAAGAAGATATGGAAATAGAAAGGTTGGGGTAGAGGAGAAAGGAACTGGAGGTATGAATATAATGTATTATATTATATATAATATAAGGGTGATTATAATATAAATACATTATATGAAATTCTCAGAGAATTAATTAAAATATTATATATATTAAAGAAGAAAATATTTTTAGAGAAAGGGAGCCTGGGAAATGCACGAGAGAGCAGAAGAGGAGACTCGCAGATCCAGATGGCGTCAGGTCCACAGGAGGAACAAACTCCATCCAGAGACAGTAAGACCAACTAACACCAGAGATAACCAGATGGCGAAAGGCAAGCACAAAAACCAAACCAAAAGAAACCAAGGCCACATGGCAACATCAGAATCCAGTTCTCCCACCACAGCAAGTCCCAGATACCCCAACACACCAGAAAAGCAAGAGTTGGATTTAAAATTGTATCTCATGATGCTGATAGAGGGCTTCAAGAAGGACATAAATAACTCCCTTAAAGAAATGCAGGAGAACATTGGTCAACAAGTAAAAGCCTTTAAAGAGGAAACACAAAAATCCCTTAAAGAAATACAGAAGATCATGGGTAAATAGGCAGAAGCCCTTAAAGAAGAAACACAAAAATCCCTTAAAGAACTACAGGAAAACACAAACAATCAAGTGAAGGAACTGAACAAAACCATCCAGGATCTAAAACTGGAAGTAGAAACAATAAAGAAATCATAAATTGAGTCATCTCTGGAGATAGAAAACCTTGGAAAGAATTCAGAAGTCATAGATGCAAGCCTCAACAACAGAATACAAGAAATAGAAGAAAGAATGTCAGGTCCTGAAGATACCATAGAAAACATTGTCTCAACAGTCAAAGAAAATGCAAAATGCATAAAGCTGGTAACCCAAAACATCCGTGAACTCCAGGACACAATGAGAAGGCCAAACCTAAGGATTATAGGTATAGATGATAGCGAAGATTTGCAACTTAAAGAGCCAGTAAGCATCTTCAAAAAAAATCATAGAAGAAAACTTCCCTAACCTAGAGAAAGAGATGCCAGGGAACATACAAAAAGCCTTCAGAACTCCAAACAGACTGGAACAGAACAGAAACTCCTCCTGGCACATAATAATCAAAACACCAATTTCACTAAACAAAGAAAGAATATTAAAAGCAGTAAGGGAAAAGGGGCAAGTAACTTATAAAGGCAGACTTGTCAGAATCACACCAGACTTCTCACCAGAGAGGATGGAAACTAGAAGATCCTGGGCAGACCTCATACAGACCCTAAGAGAACACAAATGCCTGCCCAGGCTACTACACCCAGCAAAACTCTCAATCATCATAGATGGAGAAACCAAGATATTCCATGATAAAAACAAATTTACGCAAAATCTGTCCACAAATCCAGCCCTTCAAAGGATAATAGATGGAAAATACCAACACAAGGAGGGAAGCTACACCCTAGAAAAAGCAAGGAAGTAATCTTCTCCCAACAAACCCAAAAGACGATACCCACAAAAACATAAAAATAACATCAAAAATAACAGGAAGCAACAATCACTATTTCTTAATATCTCTTAACAACAATGGACTCAACTCCCCAATAAAAAGACATAGACTAACAGAAATATTTCTCATGCAAATTTTCAATTTTATCAGAAAATGTTTTTAATTCCCCTTTTAAATAATTTAGCAATGTTTTTATGTTTACCATTTGATCTGCATTATTTTTCATGATAATCTTCAATTTTAATATGTCTTTCTATATATTTCCTCTATTTTATCAGAAATGTTTTCAATGTAAATCTTTGATTTTATCACAAATGTTTCTATTTCCACCTTCAATTAATTTAGAAAGAGTTTTTATATCTATCATTTTATATGTAAAACTTTTCATGAAATAGTCAATTTTAATGTGTTTGTCTACATAATTATTAAATTTTACCTGAACTATTTTCCATGTAAATATTCAATTTTATCTGAAAATTTTTATAATTTCAACTTCAATCAACTTAGAATTATCTTTATGCCTATCATTTTATCTTTACAATTTTCATGATAATCTTTCATTTTAACATGTTTTTCTATATATTTCTTCAATTTTATCAGAAAATTATATTCTCCATGTAAATCTTCAAGTTTATCAGAAAATGCTTATAATTCCACTTTTAATCAACTTAGGGATACTTTTATGCCTACCATTATTGAATCTATATAAAATTTTCCATGATAGTCTTCAAATCTAACATGTTTTTTCTACAATTTTATCAGAAATATTTTCCACATAAATCTTCAATTCTATCATAAAATGTTTCTATTTCATATTTCAATTAATTTAGCACTGTTTTTATGTGTACCACTTTACTCTTTAATTTTTCATGAAAAAAATGTCAATTTTAACGTTTTTTTCTATGTGTCTCTTCTATTTTATCTGAAGTATTTTCCATGTAAATCTTTAATTTTATCATAAGGTGTTTTTCTTCTCTTTTCAAGAAAAAAGAAAGAAAAAATTTTAATGAAAGATCCAGTAACGCCACCTCACAAATACAATAATGTCAACATATTGGGTGATATGCTCGCTGATACAGCACTTGCTTAGTAAGGCCAAGACCTTGGGACAGGCACTAAAAGCTACTAAATACTGGCATCAGAAATTATAGAGATTATAACATAATCTGCATTATAAATTTAATGCAATTCACTGAAAATTTCCTCAGAACAAGGAACCTAGAATTGTTTTAAGGCACAGGATTCATATATAAACTCAAAAATCCAATAAACAATTACATCCAAACAATTAACAAATACTAAAAGCCAGTACTATGAAAATGCTGCAAAATATGTGATATTCTAAGATGTTTAAAATAGGCAGACAACTTATAAAATGAAAGTCACGTTGTTGCAGAAAGAAACAAATTTAAGGGAGTAGAAAGATACTCTGTTCTGAGGTTACCACAGTGAAAATTAGTAAAATGTCCACTTTCATAAAATTTATTCACAGACTCAATGCAATATCAATCAGAATATTAGCAAGATGTGTGGTAGAAGCTGAGAAGCAGATTGTAAAATTTATATGAACTGTAAAAAAACGTAGAATAGCTAATGCATCTCTTGAAGCAGAAACACATGTTTGGAGGGTTAAACACAGCCTGACTGTTAACAGTTTGAATTAAAATGGCAGATTGTAAAATTTATATGAACTATATATGAATTTATATGAACTATATATAAATAAATAAATAATAATATATAATATATTATATATTATATATAATTATATATAATAATATATAATAATATATAATAATAAATAATAAATAAAGAAATAAAGAAGCAGATTTTAAAATTTATATGAACTGTAAAAAAACGTAGAATAGCTAATGCATCTCTTGAAGCAGAAACATGTTTGGAAG
Organism: Apodemus sylvaticus; assembly: GCF_947179515.1. Taxonomy (NCBI): domain Eukaryota; kingdom Metazoa; phylum Chordata; class Mammalia; order Rodentia; family Muridae; genus Apodemus; species Apodemus sylvaticus. Next base: position 11,751,936 of record NC_067495.1, on the reverse strand, counting down.
GTTAAACACAGCCTGACTGTTAACAGTTTGAATTAAAATGGCCCCCAGAGGCTCATACATTTGCATGCTGAGCCATCAGGAAGTAGCACTACTTGAGAAGAATTAGAAGATGTCCCTGTGCTGTATGTAGCAAGTGTGTCACTCAGGATGGGCTTCAAGATTTCAAAAGCCCAAGCCAGGCCCAGTTTCTCTCTTCCTGCTGTCTGAAGAGCCAGAACTCTCAGCTACTTTTCCAGCATTATGTCTGATTGTGTGCCACCAGGTTTCCCGCTACCCCCGCCATGATGATAATGTTAATGTAGGTTTAATAGTAAACTAAAGTTCCGAAACTATAAGCCAGTCCTGATGAAATGCTTTCCTCTTATAAGAGTTGCTGTGGTCATGGCATCTCTTTGCAGCCCAAGAACACTGACTAGGAGACTGACTCATGATATTCTGGTGCCTCAGGCATTGACTTCTTGTGATCCTGGCAAAAGCATCAAAGAAAAGTTGATAAATACCAATAATCCACAGCAGCGAATGGGGCAGAGTTAAAAGGATTAATATTTTGGAGTAGCTTGCTCCAAATAGTAAGCTTAAGGCCAGGCAGAGCTATATAGTAAGACTTCTTTAAAAGAAATAAAAAGAGACTAGTGTTGTGGTTCCCATTGGAACCAGAGTATGTAAAGAAGCTAAGGCATGTTGACTGACTGATCTTCAAAGTTTGAGGCAAACATGGACAACACAGTGAGATCTTAGCATCTAAGAACAAAGGAAGAACAGATAATTAGAGCAAAGTTGGCATCCATACATAAACTGTGACATAGGTAAACAATTTTTTAATTGAAAAATTTCCAACAGTATATTTTGATCATGGTTTCCCAGCCTCCAATTCCTCCTATATCCTCCTTATGGTACTATCTACCAAACTTTATGCCCTCTCTCTTTCTCCCTTAAAAAAATAAACAAGAAACACATATGACCCCACCCCACCCCAGAAATCAAGCAATATGCAGAAAAGCAAGAAGACAAAAAAAACCAACAAACAAAAAATCAAAAAAACCAAACTGAGACAAAAAATCTAAAGTCCTATTGAGATAGTTTTTGGTTGGACATCTACTGCTGATTGTGGGAACTGCACTGAAGTGTGGTTAATGTATCAAGTGAGACTATGTTGGAGAAAACAGATTTTTTCCTTTGCCAGCAGCTATCAATTGCAAACAGTTTCTTTGTTGCAGATGGGAGTCCATGTCCACCATCTCCTCTCAGTGCTGAAACCCTGTCTGACTTGATTCTGTGCAAGTCTTGTGCATTGTGCCACAGTCTCTGGGAGTTTATATATGCATTGGTCCTGTTATGTTTGGAAGACTCTGTTTCTTAGGACACTTCCATCATCTCTGTCTCCTATCATCTTCTGCCTCCTCTGCCACAATGTTCTCTGAGCTTTGAGGAGAGGGCTTTAATGAAGACACAACATTTAGGACTGAGTGCTCCTAAATCTCTCATTCTCTGGACATTGTCCAGGTTGTGAGTCTACATGTTAGTTCCCATCTATTGTAATAAGAAGCTCCTCTGACAAGGGCAGAGTGATACGTTGATCTACAGGTAGAGCAGCATGTCATTGGAAGTCTATGGTGGTTGAAATACGTATGCCCCCCCCATAGATTCATGTGTTTGAATGTTTGGCCTGTAGGGAGTGGCACTATTAGGTGGTGTGGCCTTGGTGGAGGAAGTGTACCACTGTGAAGGCTGACTTTGAGGTCTCAGATGCTCAGGCTAGGCTAGTGTGGCTCAGTCTTCCTCCTGCTATCTCTGAACTCAGATGTAGACAGGTCATTAATCTCTATGTTCTTTTAGCAGAATAGCAATAGGTTTTCCCCTAATCCCCTGAGCTGTCTAAGGATCAGGTCCTTGGCTACTTTAGCAATGAGAGCCATGGCTTCCATCTCTTGAGATGAGCCTGAAATTCAGTTTTGGATTTAAAGTGTTTGGTTACTCCAATAACATTTGTTCTAATATTGTGCCAGTGTATCTTGCATGTTGTAGCTTGCAGGGCTTGTAGCTGGGTGATGAACGTCATTGTCCTCCAGAGGCATGCAGACTACCTTCTAGCACCATGAATGCTACTTAGTAGAGGTGAAACTTCAGCTGAGCATTATCTTGATGTCTGTGTTTGTCATATAAGTAGTAGCTTTAGCAATAGAGCCTTACCATCACATTTTGGCAATAGAGTGTGATTTTTGAGTGGGTTAATAAAGCCCCTTTTGGCTAGTGACTCAAAAAGATGTAACTAATTCCTGACATTAGAAGTTTTTTTTTTTTACAATATAATATTTTTATTAATTATTTGGTAATTTTTAAATTGGACATTTTATTTATTTACATTTCAAGTATTACTCCCTTTCCCAGTTTCCCCTCTGCAAACCTCCTATCCCATCCCCCCTTTCCCTGCTTCTATGAGAGTGTTCCCCCACCTACCCACCCACTCCCACCTCAAAGCCCTGGCATTCCTCTACACTGGGGCATCAAGCCTTCACAGAACCAAGGGCCTCTCCTCCCATTGATGCCAGATAAGGTCCCTTCAGCTCCTTCAGTCCTTCCCCTAACTCATCCATTGGGTTCACTGTGCTCAGTCTGATGGATGGCTGCAAGCATCTGCATCTATATTGGTCAGGATCTGGCAGAGCCTCTCAGGGGACAGCTGTATCAGGCTCATATAAAGCACTTCTTGGCATCCGCAATAGTGTCTGGGTTTGGTGTCTGCATGTGGGATGGATCCCTAGGTGGGGCAGTCTCTGGATGGCCTTTCCTTCAGTTTCTTCTCTACACTTTGTCCCTGTATTTCCTTCAGATAGGAGCAATTCTGGGTTAAAATTTTAGAGATAGATGGGTGGCCCATCCCTCAACCCAGGGGGGCATCCCTAACCTCTGAATATGGTCTCAGAAACTTCTCTCTCTCCTTTGTGGGATATTTAAGCTAAAGTCATCCACATGGGGTCATGGGAGGTTCTTGCTTTCCCGCCATCTGGGACTTTCTGGTTGCTACCCCCATTCCCCCATCTCCCATTGCTACACACCTCTGTTCAATTTCCTAACCTTCTGTACATCTCCTCAATCTCCTCCCACACCCGATTCTTCCCTTTTTATTCTCATAACCTCTTCTCTTCCTCCCAAGTCCTTCCCACCTTCTACTTCCCTTGATTATTTTGTCCCCCCTTTTAAATAGGACTGAAGCATCCACATCTTTGGTCTTCCTTCCTCTTTAACTTCATGTGGTCTGTGAGTTGTATCTTGGGTATTCTTTGGTTGCCGTTTTGTCCTATTGACCCTGTCTTTTGCCTTACAGAAGCTTTGCAAATTTATAATTTCCCAATTGTTAATTCTTGATCTTTGAGCACAATCTATTGGTGTTCTGTTCAGGAAAACTTCCCCTGTACCCATGTGAGTGAGGTTTTCCCCACTTTCTCTTCTATTAGATTCAGTGTATCCGGTTTTATGTGGAGATCCATGATCCACTTGGACTTGAGCTTTGTACAGGGAGATAAGAATGGATCAATTTGCATTCTTCTACTTGTTGACTGCCAGTTGAACCAGGATCATTTGTTGAAAATTCTGTCTTTTTTCCACTGAATGGTTTTAGCTTCTTGGTCAATGATCAAGGTGTGTAGGTTCATTCCTGGGTCTTCAATTCTATTCCATTGATCTACCTGTATGTCATTGTACCAATACCATGCAGTTTTTTATCACAATTGCTCTGTAGTACAGCTTGAGGTCAGAGATGGTGATTCTGCCAGAGGTTCTTTTGTTGTTGAGAATGGTTTTCCCTATCCTGGATTTTTTGTTATTCCAGATCAATTTGAGAATTGTTCTTTCTAACTCTATGAAGAATTGAGTTGAAATTTTGATAGTGATTGCATTGAATCTGTACATTGCTTTAGGCAAGATGGCTATTTTTATTATATTATCCCTGCCAATGCATGAGCAAGAGAGATCTTTCCATCTTCTGCAGTCTTCATCGATTATTATCTTCAGAGACTTGAAGTTCGTGCCATTACATATCTTTCACTTGGTGAAAGATACGTATAACCAAGATATTTTATATTATTTGCAACTATGATGAAGGGTGTCATTTCCCTAATTTCTTTCTCAGCCTCTTTATTCTTTGAGTATAGGAAGGCTACTGATTTGTTTGAGTTAATTTTATATCCAACCACTTTGCTGAAGTTGTTTATCAGCTATAGGAGTTCGTTGGTGGAGTTTTTTGGGTCACTTAAGTAGACTATCATATCATCTGCAAATAGTGATAGTTTGACTTCTTCCTTTCCAATTTGTATCCCTTTGACCTCCTTTTGTTGTCTAATTGCTCCAGCTAGAATTTCAAGTACTCTATCAAATAAATAGGGAGAGAGTGGGCAGCCTAATCCAGTCCCTGATTTTAGTGGGATTGTTTCAGGTTTCTCTCCATTTAGTTTGGTGTTAGCTACAGGTTTGCTGTATATTGCTTTTACTATGTTTAGGTATGGGCCTTAAATTCCTGATCTTTCCAAGACTTTTAGCATGAAAGGATGCTGAATTTTGTCAAATGCTTTTTCAGCATCTAATGAAATGATCATGTGTTCTTTTGCTTTGAGTTTGTTTATGTAGTGGATTACTGTTGATGGATTTCCGTATATTGAACCATCCCTGCATCCCTGGGATAAAGCCTACTTGATCATGGTGGATGATCGTTTTGCTGTGTTCTTGGATTCGGTTGGCAAGAATTTTATTGAGTATTTTTGCATCAATGTTTATAAGTAAAATTGGTCTGAAGTTCTTTTTCTTTGTTTGGTCTTTGTGTGGTTTAGGTATAAGTGTAATTGTGGCTTCATAGAACAAGTTAAGTAGTGTTCCTTCTGTTTCTAATTTGTGGAATAGTTTGAAGAATATTGGTATTCGGTCTTTTTTGGAAGGTCTGATAGAATTCTCAACTAAACCCATCCAGTCCTGAGCATTTTTTCGGTTGTGAGACTATTAATGACTGCTATTTCTTTAAGGGTTATGGGACTGTTTAGATGGTTTATCTGTTCCTGTTTTAACTTTGGCACCTGGTATCTTAGAAAATTGTCCATTTCATCCAGATTTTCCAATTTGGTTGAGTATAAGCTTTTGCAGTAGGATCTGATTTTTTTTTTAAATTTCCATGATTTCCATTCTTATGCCTCCCTTTTCATTTCTGATTTTATTAATTTGGATACTGTCTCTGTGTCATCTGGTTAGTTTGCCTAAGGGATTGTCTATCTTGTTGATTTTCTCAAAGAATTAACTCATGTTTTTGTTGATTCTTTATATAGTTCTTTTTGTTTCTACTTAGTTGATTTCAGACCTGAGTTTGATTATTTCCTTCTGTCTAGTCCTCTTGGGTGTATTTGCTTTTTTTTTTTGTTCTAGAGCTTTCAGGTGTGCTGTCAAGCTGCTAGTGTATGCTCTCTCCAGTTTCTTTTTGGAGGCACTTAAAGCCATGAGTTTTCTTCTTACCACTGCTTTCATTGTGTCCCATTAGTTTGGGTATGATGTGTCTTCATTTTCATTAAATTCTAAAAGGCCTTTTATTTCTTTCTTTATTTCTTCCTTGACCAAGTTATCACTGAGTCGAATGTTGTTCAGCTTCCCTGTGTGTGTATGTGTGTGTTTCTGTTGTTTTTGTTGGTATTTAAGACCAGCCTAAGTTTTTGGTGATCTGATATGATTCATGGGATTATTTTAATCTTCTTGTATCTATTGAGGCCTGTTTTGTGATTGATTAAATGGTCGATTTTGGAGAAGGCACCATGAGATAATGAGAATAAGGTATATTCTTTTGCTTTGGGAGGAAATGTTCTATAAATATCTGTTAGATCCATTTGGTTCATAACTCCTTTTAGTTTCACTGTGTCTCTATTTAGTTTGTGTTTCCATGATCTGTCCAGTGCTGAGAATGGGGTGTTGAAGTCTCCCACTATTATTGTGTGAGGTGCAATGTGTGCTTCTAGCTTTAGTAAAGTTTCTTTTATGAATGTGGGTGCCCTTGCATTTGGAGCATAGATGTTCAGAATTAAGAGTTCATCTTGGAAGATTTTTCCTTTGATGAGTCTGAATTGTCCTTCCTTTTTCAATAACTTTTGGTTGAAAGCCTATTTTATTCAATATTATTATGGCTACTTCAGCTTGGTATTGTTTTGGAGAATTGTTTTCCAGCCTTTTACTCTGAGGTAGTGTCTGTCTTTGTCACTGAGGTGCATTTCCTGTATGCAGCAAAATGCTGGGTCCTGTTTATGTGTCCAGTCTGTTAGTCTATGTCTTTTTATTGGGGAACTGAGTCCATTGATGTTAAGAGATATTACGGCATGGTGATTGTTGCTTCCCATTATTTTTGTTGTTAGGGGTGGAATTATGTTTGTATGGGTTTGTTGAAAAATTACTTTCTTGCTTTTTCTAGGGTATAGTTTCCCTCCTTTTTAGAGTTTTCCACCTATTATCCTTTGTAGGGCTGGATTTGTGGAGAGATATTATGTGCATTTCCTTTAGTCATAGAATATCTTGGTTTCTCCATCTACGGTGATTGAGAGTTTTGCTGGGTAGAGTAGCCTGGGCTGGCATTTGTGTTCTGTTAGGGTCTGTATGAGATCTGCCCAGGATCTTCTAGCTTTCATAGTCTCTGGTGATAAGTCTGGTAAAATTCTGATAGGTCTGCCTTTTTATGTTACTTGATCTTTTTCCCTTAGTGCTTTTAATATTCTTTCTTTGTTGCCTACATTTGGTGTTTTGACTATTATGTGATGGGAGGAATTTCTTTTCTGATCCAATCTATTTGGAGTTCTATAGGATTCTTGTATGTTTATGGGCATCTCTTTTGTTTGTTTGTTTGTTTGTTACGAAACACAAGACAATCATTATTGAAAAGTGCAGTATTTAACAATTTAAAAGTGCAGTACATAACAATTCTGGTTACAATAAACGTGCTTTTAAGGATTTTAAATTTGAGCTCATCTACTCATCATATTACATAAATATTAAAACTATGAATTTACATCTAATTGACAGCCTACCCGTTCATTTTTTTTTTTTATCACATAAGTTCCATGAAGAGGCAAGGGATGCCTTTAACACTGGAAGCCAATGCATAAAAAATTACCAACAGCAGTGTAAAAAAGAGTATTTAAAAGCAAAAGTTTATAAAAAAGAAGAACCTTTTCTATTCAATCACCCCCTATCAGGCTCCTTAGAGCCTTCATCTACCACAATAACCCTGCTGGGAGCCAGTCCCCAGTCTGACCTAACTGATCTATTATACTGCCCACAGTCTGTACCAGACCCACCCACTGCACTTCCCTGGGAATTACCTGCATACCCAGTGGGTCCTCAATCTCCTGTACAGCTACTGCATTCCTTGGACAGAAAAGCTGTTGGCTCTCATGCCATAATTCTAGTCAGGTTTATTTATTTATTTATTTATTTATTTATTTATTTATTTATTTATTTATTTATTTATTTTCTGAGACAGGGTTTCTCTGTGTAGCCCTGGCTGTCCTGGAACTCACTCGGTAGACCAGGCTAGCCTCGAACACAGAAATCTGCCTACCTCTGCCTCCCAAGTGCTGGGATTAAAAGCCTGCGCTACCCTCTGGTCATATTTATTTCACAGGCGTTCTGTTTTTTCACATGAACAGGGAGGAGTGGGAAGAGAAGACTCCTTTAAGACACAGGGAATTAATGTTACTGTTCCTACTGAGAGCATATCATCACTCCATCAAACACAGAAGACTGGGCAGGAGTGAGCAGCTCAGGAAAGGCAAAGACCTGGGAGGTGCGCTGGACAGGAGTGCAAGCTCTGTGGCACTCCTGACCTCTGCAACCCTCAGAAAGCACCAGAGGACAGGACCAGCAGCTGCCACACTTGCTCATGCACCCTGGGAGGTCCCGTGCCACCCATCAGGGCCAGGTACACCACAAGTACAGATGTCAGCTGCTGAGAGAAGGTGGCCCCACAATCAGTGATCCTAAACTTCATATTCAGAAGGAGAACTGTGGAAATCTGAGGCAGCCCCGATGGTTAAGGCTAGTGCTGGTCAACCTCTCCCACCACAGGCCCACTCAAAGGCCCAAGTCAGAAGCGAGGGAGCGCCAGCCTCCAGAGAATGACTTTGCTCTCTCTGTACCATAAGACATTCTGTCTGCTCCTCCAGCTTCCTGTCACATCAGAACAACAACTAGAAGCATAAGATACCAGGTGCATGGCTGAGGAAAGGTAGGACACTCAACAACCACTCCAGTGTGTCTGCAAACCAGTCATGGGCTGCTACTCAGAACGGCAACTGGTAGCCAGCAGCCACTCAAAGAAGACCACAACACCAGAGATAACAGTTCCAGAGGCTGCGCCCATGCCTGTAGCCTAACTGGCCCAATCCTGATGGTAGGTTCACTTCTCGAGAGTCAAGGAGTCACAGGTTCCAATACTCCAAACTGCAAACAGCAGCAGAAGAAGAAGAAGAAGAAGAAGAAGAAGAAGAAGAAGAAGAAGAAGAAGAAGAAGAAGAAGAAGAAGAAGAAGAAGAAGAAGAAGAAGAAGAAGAAGGCTTCCTAACCTCAGAGAAGGCAGCAGAAAATAAACTATATATATATTTAAGTATATATATTTGTATCCATCCCTCACTATGATGTCAGTGTTCATAGGTATCAGACTCTCTGTTTGCCTGTCAATTCATCTGATAAACTCCAGTCGGTAATGCCACACACATAGAAAGCACACTTTGTTGGAATGTTCCTCAATGTTTTGGAATATCTGTGCAGCCATGTATTAGAATACTGACCCAATTCTGCTCCTCAATTTTACTGAAACTGAATGTTGTTAAAGTCACCACCTGTGACAGTTCACTACCATCCATATGCCCAGATTTTCACCAGGTTAGACCTTTCACCAGCAGATTCCATGGGATAGCTTCAAAACAGAAAAGATTTGCACATGGTCGAGTTGTATAATACAGTGATGCTGGATAGTCACTCCAGGTAAACAGTTCCAGGGCAAGTGTGTGGAGCTAATATCATTAGCAGGAGGATGGCAACCCCTCTGTTGCTCCTGTGGGCACACTGTGTGGAGCTGCAAGCAGGCCCAAAGATTTGGTAACTTCCTACTGTAGGCAAATGACCCTTTCCAGGCAGGGAGGTAGCTATGTTTAGTTGGGGGTGGGCAGCAGGACTTTTTCAAACACATGTGAACATCACAGATACATTTGTTCTAATGATCTGTGATTATTCACCTGAGAAATGACCAGTCTGCTGCGTCCAGGGAAACCTTGGAAGTGCCAACACTGCACATCATCCACCACAGGGATGGGGAATCCCAACATGGAAGTAGGGATGCAGGCTCTGCGCTACAGCAAATGTTTCTATCTCTGTGCAGTGTGTGCTTTCTTGTACTACCTCTTCCCCTGTACACACACACACATACATACACACATACACTCTCTCTCTCTCTCTCTCTCTCTCTCTCTCTCTCTCTCTCTCTCTCAAGTGCTCATGAGGCAATTAAACATACTCATTCATAAACATTCTATGTTCATGGACATAAGGAATGAGGAATCTTTTGTTCACCCTGATCCACACAGAAATCTTTCTAAATGTCTCAAAAAATAAAATACTAAAAAGAAATTAAAGAGGGCATTACTATAAAAAATAAACTCACCAAAGGTTCCATATTCAGGTGACCCAAGTTGACAGCTACTGAAGTGACCTCCACACCAATACAGAAGTCCCGACTTAGCTGCCAGAAACAAGCACCCCTTCCAACCAAAGCCCCAGCAATTCAGTGGGGTTAAAAAAAACATAAAAAGCACACCCCCAATTGACGAACTCCAGAGAAGTCCTCACGCCTGGCCCCTTTGACCCACACTGAACAGAAACACTCTCACAGATTCAAGTTGGCCATATTCAGGCAAAAAGAACCCTCATGATGTTTTATGTACACACTCAAAATCTTTCCCACCACAGAACCTTCCAGGCAAGTGCATTCTTTTTTTGTTTGTTGTTTGTTTTATGAAAAATAATTTTATTCAATATATTCTTAATTTATATTTTAAATGATTTCCCCTTTCCTGGATCCCTCCAGCCCCGAAAGTCCCATAAGCTTTCTTCCCTCCCCCTGTTCCCCAATCCACCCCTTCCCTCTTCCCTGTCCTGGTATTCCCCTACACTGCTGCACTGAGCCTTTCCAGAACCAGGGGTCACTCCTTCCTTCTTCTTGGACATCATTTAATATGTGGATTGTGTCTTGGGTATTCTAAGTTTCTAGGTTAATATCCACTTATCAGTGACAGCATACCATGAGTGTTCTTTTGAGACTGGGTTACCTCACTTAGGATGATGTTCTCCAGCTCCATCCATTTGTCTAAGAATTTCATAAATTCATTGTTTCTAATTGCTAAGTAGTACTACATTGTGTAGATATATCACATTTTCTGTATCCATTCCTCCGTGGAGGGACATCTGGGTTCTTTCCACTCTGGAAATCAGTCTGGCAGATCCTCAGAAAACTGGGCATGACACCTCTTGAGGATCCTGCCTTACCACTCCTGGGCATATACCCAGAGGATTCCCCAGAATGTAATAAGGATACATGCTCCACTATGTTCATAGCAAGTGCATTCTTGAACTGCCTGGCTCTTTCCACTTGCCACATCTGCTTGGTACCGAGTGCCTTCAGCTACAGAAGAGAGTGGCAAAAGAGGCTCACGAAGCTCTTACACAGGCTTCCCAGGCCTCCCCCCACTAGTCACAGAGCACAGGTCATCCTCAGGTGAATGACTCCAAGAGAAGCTACATTATTTCTACATTTTTAGACATAATCACAGCCCTGCTTCTCTAACAATAAACATGAGGAACCAACTTAAAAATACACTTATTTCATTGTAAACAGTCTCTAACGTACAACACTGTTCAGAGCACATAGTGGAAGTCTTTGGGGGAGAATACAGCAGTGCCTGTGTCTTTAGCTGACTCAATTATTCTTGGGGGTGGGGGGAAGGGGAAGGAACAGATCCTTAAGTGAAATAAAGCAAAAGACAACAGTGCCTCAGTGTGGCTGCTTCTCTCTGACATCTTCCCTCCTAGGAAGACACTTTCCTTCTACAATGGGCTTTTCTAACAGTTCCAACAGATACACAAAACATTATCCTGTAAGACATACAGCGGAAACTCAGATGGCAGACCCTGCTCGGACACACAGACCATTCTTCGGGACAGCTGGACTGCTCACCACGCTCCTGTATTTCCCTGATAAGCTTCAGGTAGAAGGACAGGGGTCCTGCTCTCCCTGCTGCTGTCTGGAGCTGCTGAAGGTGCTTCTCTCTCTCTCTCTCTCTCTCTCTCTCTCTCTCTCTCTCTCTCTCTCTCTCTCTCTCGCTCTCTCCACCCCTGTGCCTGCAGATCCTTCCAGAATCCGTCAGTCAGTGCCCAAAACAAACCAAACCAGGCTGTGTCCACACCCGGCAGCCCCAGCACCCAGAGTCTGCTCCAGTCTCCCCTCCCCACGCTTCAGTGAGGACATTCCTTGCAGGCTTGCAGGCATGTAACGGAGACTCGGTCCATCACAGAGGTGCATGAGTGACAGGCAGTGAACACGGTCCAGTCCATGGGGTTTTGTGTATGATGGTTTTACATCAGTCACTGCAGGTAGATTGCACAAGCCTTGTTTTTGTTTGTTTTTATAAACATGCATTCAACTAGATATGATTCAGAATAAAGTAATACTCCCGTTTTTTTTTATCATCACTGTTGGCTAAAAATTTGCCAGGCAGTCCACAAAACAGGATTTGCTTTAAAACCAAGGCAGAGTTAGTTGCAGACTAGTGAGCTGGGACCTGCTGGGCTGCGGCACAGCCATGTTTAGCCAAGTGTTAGGCTAAGCATTAGGAAGAAAGTCCTGCTTAGAGGCCCAGGGCCTGCAGCACCAGCTGTGGAACTCAATGGAGTGACTGCACAGCTCCAACCTCAACTGCTAATTTGCAGGGCAATCAGCACTGGCAGGAGAGGAGGCGGGTGAGGCATATAGCTGTAGATGGGCGTTCCTGGGGCTGGGTGTGGGGCTACAGGAGTTGGAGAATGATCAGTCAGCAGGGTACCTAGTGACCCCCACTGCTTAAGGAGGAGGGATGGGAGCAGGGTAGACCTTTGCTGGCCTGCCATTGGGCTGCACCATGATGTGAGGAGGCGCTGCACACAGAGGTTGTGTATAGTACTTACCTTGCTGGGCTCAGGGCTCTGCTGGGGATAGGCACTTCTCACTGGGTACACAGCCCTCTGGGAAGGATTGGGGGAAGAGGAGTATGGTAGCACAGCTCCACTGGTTGGGGACAGAACAGTTTGTAAGGTGAGCCAAGAGTGTAGCCTGTGTGGAAGGTAGGATTCGCTCCAGGGTCCATGTTAGGAGAATAGGCAGGCGCTGCTGCAAAGCCCACAGGAAAACCAACTGGATAACCAATTCCTTTAGCATTTGCATAGGGAACCCCAGAAGACTCAGGGCTATAAACAGGATTCATGATTTCAAAAAGGTGGCCTGCGGTTCCTGGACTGGTGCATGCAGGCCTGAGCCGGCATAGTGTGTGGCCCCGCGACGGGCAGTGCCCAGACGATGCCAGATTGCTACCAACCAGCAAAAACTCCAGTTGTCTAATGATGACTATCTGAGAATTATTGTTGTTTTGAGTAGCTGAGTCTCAGCTTGGGGGGGGGGAATGTTTGCAAAAGGCTAAAAGTAAGATTTAATTCCTGTACAGAAAATAACATTAACTTAGTTAGTAGCCTTTGCTTTAACAAGTGGAATTAATTCTCCATGACATAAAATGGAATGAGACGAGCAGCACTCAGTTCATAGGCACACAGAGCTAGTGCTCAAGCTTCTATCACAAATTCCAACACAGAACATATGGCTAAGTCACTGCTAACCTTTCCATCTCCAAACTGTATGCTCGCTATGCACCTAAGGCAAAGAATCAACACGTTGAACATAAGTGTCTCCTTGAGAAAAGGAGAGAATTCAATTAGGGTTAAATTAGACAAAGATAAATGGAAATACTTCAGAAACAGCTACTAGACATAGCCAAAAAGTCTGTGACACTAACAACTGCACAGCAAAAGGTGGAATGATGAAGTCTAGATGTGAGGGAAACTCTGAGCATCTGTATAAAGATGTGTTTCAACAAGTCAGCACATCCTGGGGTAACTAGTGTACAGGGCAAGCAAAAGGTCCACAACCCTGGTGTGAAGTGCTTCTTGCCATTGAACCCTGCACTAGTATATTCCATTTTGATCTTACTTGTCCAGCTCTTCCTGACAACCCTGGATCACTAGTCCTTGAAAGGCAGCTGAAAAACTTAGTGTTTTTCCTGGTAAGTGGAAATTCCTAATCACTTCAAGTCTGAGGTAGGTTCTCTCTGAGGGATTCTATGAACAAGTTAAATCTGGGCAGTTGGGAAAACCTGGACAATCCATTTGGTCATTCCTTTCTTAGATTTTCAGTTAGCATCCACCTTTAGGACTGTACTTTGAGCTATTGCCAGGGCAGCTGAGAAACTACAATCATCTTAGGGCTATCAGAATCCTGGAGCACTGTTTCTGAAGGAAAAAAAATCTCTTAGCTCCGCAAATTTCAAAACCCCTAATGATCCAGTAATTCTTCAATTACAAGTAAGTCCAAATAGCCTCTGTCTCTCTGATAATGGGACAAAGTCACAATCTTCATGATGAAAACAATCCTTTAATGACCTCTCTAAAACAAATTTCCCACCAATTCCATTAGGCCTACCAAAGTCCTGCACCATTGTGTATTAGGGAAAGCACTCAACATTGCAGCATGTGTGGTATATTGTGCTTGATGCCCTGGAATTTCATGTATCAGAGACAACACAAAATATTCTCTGTTTATTTAAATAAAACAAATCTTTATTCAGAAAACATTGAAATAATTTGGAGCATTAGAATGATTTTCAGTTAAGTTAGAAACCACATGGATTCAGTACTGAAATAAACTTTGAAATAGTTATGTTAGTGTTCTGATTCAGTGCCACAATTAGAATCTCAGGTCCTCCACTTTCCTTCCAATCAAACACCTCTTATGCCACAGTACATCTCTGTGAGTTGCATTGGTATAACAAAGTTCTTGATGTTGTAAAAGTAATATAATTTCCACTGTATTCTTTTTGGTTTTTGGTTTTTGTTTTTTTTCGAGACAGGTTTTCTCTGTACAGCCCTAGCTGTCCTGGAACTCACTCTGTAGACTATAAATCCCCCTGTGTCTGCCTCCCAAGTGCTGCAATTAAAGGCGTGCACCACGACTGCCCACCTTCCACTGCATTCTTTTTTTTTTTTAATTTATTTAATGTATGAGTGCTCTGCCGCATATACACGCAAATGCCAGAAGAGGGCATCTGATCCCCTTGTAGATGGCTGTCACCCACCATGTGATTGTTGGGAATTGAACTGAGGACCTCTGGAAGGGCAGCCAGTATTCTTAACCACTGAACCATCTCTCCAGCCCATCCAATGTTCTTAAAAATCCTGATGTACTTAGGATTGTATTTGCTGTTGTTCAGATGTAAGCAATTTCAGAATTGTGTGAACAAAACAGTTCACTTACTAGCAAACAGAATTTAGATTTTATTGCAGTTGAACAATGTTGGTTTGGAGTCATTTAAGTTACAGGGACATGTGTTTTCAAAGAAGCCACAGCAAACTGCTTCATTTATCGATGTGTAAGGACTACTTTACTATTCCACTAAAGTTCAGCCATTGACCATTGCACTTCTATAAAGACAATATCACCTGCTATCTTTCCAGTATATCAATCAGCACTTCTGCTACAGCACAGAACTGTATTTGTTGCGTTGGTATTGGAAAGTTCTTGCTCTTGCAATACTACTGCCCTTTTCCACAGTGTTCTTCCCTATTCCATGGCACTGAAATCTATGTACTGCTGTCATGATGCAAACCACTTCAGAGGTGTGTAAGTTAGCAGGTATGCATTGTTGTTAAAGGAATTTCAATTTCTCCATGATAGAATTGCATCTGTTTTTCAAAACACCGATGAGAATCACATGCACTTGTGATTTCCAGGGGTGCCACTGGGTTCTCCTTCAGTTGCAGGCATGTTTTCCCTGCTGTCATGTAATCTTGTTCAGTTACTGTCCTCGGGCGGTCCTCTGTTAATGAGCTCATGTATTTTCTTCTCTGTATATTGGCCACCACTTCTCTTACAGTCAGTGTATTACTGTGATGTTAACTGACAGGACAAACTTCTTGCTGTTGTAAATTTATTATCATTTTAACTGAGATCTTAACAATTCTAGTCCACTTAGGAACTTATGTGCTGGTGTTCTGAATCAAGCAGCTTCAGAATCTAATGATTAAGCCTGTATCCTTTGTTATAGATGGCATTTAGATATCTTTGCACTAGTTTATACATTTGTATATACATTGGTATAGACGAATATGCCCTTGTGCAACATTTTAAATAACGTGTATTTTGTCCACAGAGAGTACTGTGTACTGCCTCAGTTACAGATGCACATGCTGTTGTCTCCTATACCATACCATTCTTGGTCAGTCAGAGTTCTGGTGTGGTGCTACAATTAGTATCACAGGTCCTGGAAGGTGAGAAACTCTCAGAACTCAAAGGGAGGGACCTTGAATGGCATGCATTACAGTGGGAGGGAGAACTTGTAGGGTCCACCTCCAGTGGAGGGACAGGACATCAAGTGGGGCGGAGACTGGGGTTGCCATCCCACAGTCAAAAACTCTGACCCATAATTGTTGCTGTCTGAAAGAACTGCAGGGGCAGAGATGGAGTGGAGACTGAGGGAAAGTAGGTTCAGTGACAGGCCCACATTGGGATCCAGCTCAAGGGGAGGCCCTGGGGCCTGAGACTGTTCCTGGTGCTGTGGTGTGCTTGCAGACAGGAGCCTAGCATGGCTGCCCTCCAAGAGTCCCAACAAGCAGCCGAAAGAGCCAGATGCAGATACCCAACCAATGGACAGAAGCCTGGGGCTCCTGTGGTTGAATTGAGGAAAGGCTGGAAGAAGCTGAGGAGGAAGGAGACCCTATGGTAAGAACAGCAGTCTCGGCTGTTTGGATCCTCTGGATGGTGTTTGTATTCTTTCTGCTTGTTGCTGCAGACCTCTTCCCCCGGGGTCCCAGCGCAGTGGAGACAGGTTGCGCGTGGGCACCATGAACCACCTAGGCTCTGTGCAGTGGAAGATGCCATGTGTGTTTGTGACAGACGTAAATGCTGAGCCTTCAGCCAAGTGGGATCATCAGCCATTTAAAGTTTTGGCAACTGAAATACTAAGTGAAAAGGCATTTGATGCAGATGTGTACAATGCGGTTGCAACAGAAAAAGTGGACGGAACACGCTGCTATGTCACTAACTACAGAGGTCAGCCATACCGTTGGGCTCAACTAGGAAGAACACCTAACAAGTAAGCAGACAAAGATTTAAAAAATTTCTACATTCAAAAGAAAGCACAAAAGAGGAAGACTTCAAGCCTATCCCAGAGTGCTGGATACCAGCAAAGGAAATAGAAAAACAGAACGGGAAGCCAGTACCTAATGAAAACGGGCACATTCCTGGTTGGGTACCAGTAGAAAAGAACAGCAAACAATATTGCTGGCACTCATCTGTAGTCAATTATGAGTTTGGAATTGCCCTGGTACTAAGGCATCATCCTGATGATCCTGGAGTTTTGGAAATTAGTGTTGTTCCCCTGTCAGATCTCTTAGAGCAAACTCTGGAGCTGATAGGAACAAATATCAATGGAAACCCATATGGGCTAGGAAGCAAGAAATACCCATTACATTTTCTTCCACCACATGGAACGTTCCAGGTCGGAAATCTGCCTACACTGAAACACAATGAACCTGCTGTCCTGGTTTGAAGACTGCAGAGAGGGTCAGATTGAAGAGATTGTGTGGCATTGCTGTGACGGCTTTTTAATTAAGGTCCACCGCCACCATCTTGCTTTATTCTGGCCACTTCCAGATACTTACATGAATACCAAATCAGTTATAATTAACATGAACCTGAACAAATATGACTGTGCTTTTGATAACCAGTCTTTGTTTAATCAGTTTTTGAAAGTAGATAAACAGAAATTTGATAGGCTCAAAGACATAATACTTGATGTGTAAAATGAAAATAATAGTTGGGATTACTGTGATTTTCTAATATTGACAAGTTTGTCGTGTTTACAGAGGTTGAACCTTCAATTTAATGTTGCTAGCTGTTTGGCAAAATATATGTCAACTTCTAAACAGGTTTCTACGTATCTATAGAAATCATAGTTAGAATTTGAATATCTTAACACAAAAATAAATATAAAATAATCAATTTTAAATAGTAAAATTGTTATAAGCTTACCCTTATGCTTTTCAAAATTTTAAGACATTATGAAAATAGGAATATTTATCATAGCTGTATAATCATATATTACTGAAGTCTTCAAAAATATAATTTTCTAACAAGTAAAAACTAAATATGATTTTATTTTTAAGCAAAATATACAATATTTTGAGATGTAAATTCTGTAGTTCGGGAACTGCTTGATTTCCAGCTGAGACTTAACTCATAAAATAGTTTTAAATCTAAAGTTAAACAAGTCATTAATAGATAGGGAAACTATTAGTACTTTCTCCATCTTCTGGCTGTTCAGAAACAACAAGAGGGCTAGACAGTTCAAATCCAAATTGTTCTGAAACTTTTTTTTAACTTCGCTTCTAATAGGATATTCTTTTTCATTTCTTCCTTATAATTGTACGTCAGCACTTCAATTTCTTCAAAAAATCAAGGATCAAATTTTTCAGTTCCCTTTTCAGCTTTTTAATTTCCTCCTAAAAGTTACAAACAGGATACATGTTTTTGGTTTGAAATTGAGATTTAATAATAAATATAAAAACTCAAAATCTTAAGTATAAATATTTTTCTTTATATTTTACTGTTCAACGTTCTGTTGTACCATGTGAATAATGTACAAGCTGCTATCTTTGACTAAATTTTAAGATTGAATCTTTAAATAGCCTCAGATATTCTCAGGCAAGTGAAAGGGACTTTACTTTTTACAACATTTAAGAGTTTTCAGTATTTTTAATGTTCTGATTTTTTATCTGTTATATATAATATTTATGATTATGGAAACTCCGGGACGTGTAAAGGTTTAGCACCTGGGGAAGGAGGCGCATGCACTTGCACACAGAGCAGCGAGGAACAGCCAGTGCTCAGTTCCAGACCATTGTGTTTCTGGAGTCTTAAGGAAGGGAACAGAAATGACTTAAGGGGAAGATCCCTGAAAATAATTTTGAAAGGTACTTAGAAAACTCTTTCCCCAGCATGACTCAAAAATTACAAAAATAGTTTTTAAAAACTATTAAGACATGTGCATTGGTTACAATTTAAAACAATTTTTTTTTTATTTTTTGGGACAGGGTTTCTCTGTGTAGCCCCTGGCTGTCCTGAAACTCACTCTGTACTCCAGGATGGCCTCGAACTCAAAATCCACTTTCCTCTTAAAAATAAATTTATTCTTTAGTCCTTTCTGTTTCTTTGTCTGCTTTTTTTTTGTAGTTGAGAGTTGTTTAATAAAAAGATGTTATGAGTCAAATTTAAAAAAAAAAAAAAAGCAATCTCAACTGACCTGGACCCCTGAGATATCTCAGACACTAACCAGGCAGCATACAGCAGCTGATATGAGGCCCCCAACACATATACAGCAGAGGACTGCTGGGTCTGTCCTCAGTGAAAGAAGATGCACCCAACCCTCGAGTGACTTGGGGCCCAGGGAGTGAGGAGGTCTGTGTGTGTGTAGGAACATTGAATTGGACACAGGACATGGGGAAAGGAGGTATGGGATGGGTCACAGGAAGGAAGACATACCTTAAAGGGGATGAAGTCTGGACTATAAAAAGGATTAAAATTTTATTAAAAATAGAAAGAAAGTAACATTTCTTCTACACCAAAAATAAATAATAAAAATAAAATAATAAATAAAATAAATCACATGTCTTGTACTTTCCCTTAAGGCCAACAGTATTTTTGTCAGCTGCATAGGTATAAGAACATTGTCATTATTGTAAAAGTGCTTTCATTTCCCTCGTGTTCTGAACAAACCTGGTCCACTTCAGAACATATGTGATGGTGGGTTTTTTTTTTTTTGTTGATGTTAACAAGATAAAATATAGTGCCTTAAACAAAGCCCATTACATTGGAGTTGGCCATGGCAAACCAGCACAAGAGCCTCAAGAGAAGGCACAAGAATCAGACCCACTCCTTCATATACGCAGGAATCCCATAAAAATACTAAACTGAGGCTTAGGGGATAGCTAAGTGGGTTAGAGCACTGACTGCTTTTCCAGAGTCCCTGAGTTCAAATCCCAGCAACCACATGGTGGCTCACAACCACCTGTAATGAGATCTGATGCCCTCTTCTGGTGTGTCTGAAGATGACAGTGAACTCATGTACAAAAATAAGTAAGTAACTAAGTAAACAAACAAGCAAACAAATAGATAAATAAATCTTAACAAAAAAAATACTAAACTGTGAGTACACCAAGTAAGCCTTTGGCAGATCCATACTTCTCCTACTGCACCTGAGATCCGGTCCCCCAGTCTCATCCCCAGATGGGTAGCAGAAAACCTGCTGCAGTCTCTGACCTCTCTGACCCCATCTCCCAATGGTCACAAAGACCTGTGTCCCGAACCTCTCTCCCCCAACTCAGCTCATTATCTCTGCCTCTAGCACCAGCAGGCTTTCCCTGGGAACATTCCAGCTGAACAGGCCAGGGAAATCTGTTCACGGAAAATTTCCTATCAGACAGCACACAGGCGCCACACTCTCCCAAAGTCCAGGAAGAAGCAGAAACCAAGGAACCAAACATTGACTCAACAGAGACAACAGCAGATATCATGATCCAGGCCCATATGCACCTATGACTGCACAAGGATAGGAAAGAAAAGCACAGCATACTTGCCCCTCTAAAACTGAAGCAGGACACTTGCAAAAGCTGATGTGCTACTACTGCAGCTACTCTTAAATTCTGTCACAAGAAAGCACGTGGGATTGCTTCTGAAGCACTGAGTCTGCTTGCTTCTGAAGAGCAGTGCATGCATTCCTAAGTACAATAAGATTGTTAAGAGCACAGAGAAAAATGGTGGAAAATTTTATAATAGCAAGGACGTTGTTCTGCCAATGCACATTACAACGGAGGAGTGCTCTACCACAAAGGGACAGACAGGGCTTGACCTGGAGAAATGCAGAGGAGATCAGATTATTATTTTATCCCTGCACCAGGACACTGATTGAACAAGAAGAAGAAAAGAGAGCACAGCATGTGCTTCCATAGCTGAAGCTGTACACAGAGGAATTTTGGGGAAATACCCACAGGTGATATTGAAATACCACACATGAGCATGCTGGCCTATACCTGGGTACTGCTACTGCAGTGATGTGCAAACTCCATTTACAAGGAAGCAAGAGTACTGCTACAACTGCCAAGCTGCTTGTTTCGGCACAGCAGCACCTATGTTGCTAGCTAGACCAGGATTGTAAGAGCACAGGGAAAATGGAATCACTTTTACAGCAGCAAGAGCTTTGTTATACCGATGGACTTTACAGCAGAGAAGTACTGTCACCCAAGTCAGCACAGATTTACAGAAAGGCAGAGAAAATGAGAATATTCCTGTAGCATTGCTGCAGTATGCTGACTAAACAAGAATGGAACAGGAGAGCACAGCTTATGTGTCCAAGTCTCATGCAGTACACAGTGGCACCTTTGGAAATCACAGCCATGTGATTCTGAAAGTGCTACACAAGTGTACACAGTGATATCTCAACTCCATCCTCAACAAATACATGAGATTACTCACACAACTATGAAGTTGTGCGCTTCAGAAAAGCACTCCACACATTCCCAAGTAGATTGGGTTTGTTAAGAACATAGTGATCATTTTTTTAAACCAGTAGTATTTAGTTTTTCCCCAGGCCATCTATTCTCTGGAAGTAACTATAAGATGGCTCCTAGTGATACTCTGCCATATTTATAAATCAATGTCTCATTCAGCCATACCCAAAGAAGTTTCCATCTGCATCAGAAGGGAAAATATGCAATGACCAGAACACACACACACACACACAGATGAATGGACAGGCAGACAGACAGACGGACAGACGGACAGACAGACAGACAGACACCTTGGAACACAGAGCCTTAAATGAGATGTCTCCATCCAATCCCTGCCCCCAGCGTTCAGGGAAGCCCACAGAGTGTAAGAGATGGAGGGGATGGAGGACACCAAGACGGAGGGCATGATGCCCTCTAAGTCCACATGGCCAACTCTCATAAGAACTCACAGAGACTGAAGCAGCAAGCCCAGTCCCTAAACCAGTCTGCAGATGAGCCTTTGCATCCATACTATAATTTTCAGCTTAAAGCTTTGAAGGGACGCCTGAATGTGTGCTCAAGGGAGTCTCTGATTCTTTGCCCGCTCCTGGGGTTCTCTTGTTATTTTGTTAGCTTCTCATCTCCACCTTTCATATGATGCCTTTCTTTTTATCTTATTATATTTTATTTTGTTATGTTTGTTCTTATCTCTAAGGAGCCAGTTCTTTTCTAAGGAGAGACAGAAAGGAAGAGATGGCAGAGGAAGTGGAAAGGAACTGTGAGGTGTTGAGAGAGGGGAAACGGTATTCTGAGTATATAGTATGAGAAAAGAACCTGTGTTTAAAAAAAACAAAAGGTGAGCAAAAAATAGCCTGGAACGTTAACAGACAACAGGAAATGAAACACTACATCATGCAAGCCGTGTGAATTAGTTAGGGTCTTACTGCTGTGAACAGACACCATGACCAAGGTAACTCTCATAAGGACAGCATTTAATTGGGCTGGCTTAAAGGTTTAGAGGTTCAGTCCATTATCATCAAGGCAGGAACATGGCAGCATCCAGGCAGGCATGGTGCAGGAGGAGTTGAGAGTTCTGCATCTTTATCTGAAGGCTGCTAGTGAAAGACTAGCTTCTGGATAGCTAGGACGAGGGTCTTATAGCCCACACCCACCTCCAACAACGCCACACCCTCTAATAGTGCCACACCCAGGGCTGAGCATATAGAAACCATCACACCATGCTAACAAATTGAAGAAGGTGAGAAAGAAAGAATGTTGTCACACTTTCACAACAAGAGCTTTGTAATAGCAATGGTGTTACAACAGAGAAGGGCTGTTTCACAGGAGGGAAACATGACTTACAGGAAAGCAGAGGAAATGATATGCTTTTCAAAGCATTGTGCCAGGACACTGATTGAACAAGAGTGGAATAGAGGGCAGCACATCACACAAGTATATAACTGAAACAGTACAGTGGCATCCTTTCAAAGCATGCACACAGGACAAAGCACCTCAGAATGGCATATTTGCACACTATTATGTCGATGACGGCTGCATCAATATCTAAACTCCATGACAACAAAGCTTACCAGATTCCTCATGCAATTCTGAAGTTGCTTGCTTGAGAATAGCAGAGAGTTTGTTCACAGTGGAAGGGGATTTGTTAGGAACATGGTGAAAATGGAAACACTTTGCCAACACCATGAACTTCCTGAAACAGGAATGTTAAGATGCACCAGTTGTTGTGATCATAAGAAAGCAGTGTGAGAATGTGCTCCATGGGGTGTGGGGAAGGGGGTTCATCAGCGGGGCCATGCTGAGGCTTCCCTTCCCACTCAGGACCAGCCACAGGAAGCTATAGAATAGAATAGAGTTCATTTTGGGCATGGGGAAGGGAGTTAAGGGGGTGGTAGAGGTAGGGAAAGGCAGAGAGAAGGAGAGTAGAGGTCGGCCATGACCAAGTGGAGAGAGGGGGAGAGGAGCAGGAAGGGAAGAGCCCAGGAGGGCAAGAGAGCGGGAAAGAGGAGAGTAAGAGAGGCAAGAGAGGGGGGACGCAGGAGTGGGCACGCAGCCCCTGTTCTAGTGGGCCAGACCTACCTGGTTGTTGCCAAGTAACTGTGGGGAGGGGCATACCTGGCTATTGCAAGGTCCCTTTGGGGAGGGACATACCTGGCTGTTGCCAGGTGACTGTGGGGTGGAGCTTAGCCAGAATCCTAGCACAAGTACTATAACTCAGGTCTGAATAGATTTACAGGAAAGTATTAAAAAGCACATTATAGTGGCACTAAAACAGGCCACTGGGTGGACAGGAATGGCAGAGAGGAGCACAGTATTCCCATTCACACCTGAATCAGCCCTCAGTACCACTTTAGGAAAGCACATGAACGTGATATTGAATTGCAACCCAAGAGCGTATTGGCCTATACCCACTTACTGCTACTGCAGTGGTTTCTAAATGTCATTTGTAAAGAAGCACAGGAGATTACTTGGACAAGTCTGAAGTTGGTTTCCAGAGAACTGTAATGCATAGGTTCCAGCATGGATAGTGATTGTCAACAACACATTGAAAAGTGTTGTCCTTGGACAGCAGGAAGATGTATGGCATAATGGTGGATGTCATGGAGATGTACTGTAACAGAAGTGGTGACTGACTTACAAAAGGGCAGATCCCTGACCTATGACTGACTGAGTGACAAGAATGGAAGTGGAGAGCACAGCAAAAGCATCAGTCACTGAAGCTGGACAAAGAGGCGTCCTTGGAAAAAACAAAAAGTTCCTGTGACTAAAACAGCCAATGGTGGCATATTTGCAAACAGCAATGTGCTACTGTTGTAGAGTTATCTAAGCTCTGTCTACAACAGTGCTGGAGAGATTACTTCTGCAACTCTGAAGGTGCTTATTTGTGAACAGGAGCACCTAAGACCCTAATGTACAGTGATTGTTAAGGACACAGTGACGATTATGCTACTTTTACAAAGCAGAACTTACTTTCCTAGATGCAGCTTACCAAGAAGCACTGTCCCTTACATGAGGATAACAGACAAGAAAGCAGAGGACCTGAGAATGCTCCAGTAGCACTTACCCAAACCCTGACTGAACAAGAATGGATAGGAGATCACAGCATAGGCCTGTATAACTGAAGCAGTGCTCTGTGGCATCCCTGCAGCACAAACTGACACGTGACTAAAACGCCTCACGATGGCATATTTGCAGAAATCTATGCACTGTTACAGCAGTGGTGACTCACCTAACTCCATTTACCAGGAAGCACAGGAGACTATGTGCTCGATCTAAAGTTGCTTGCTTCAGTACATCTCAAGTGGATCAGGATAGTTAAGAACAAGGTTAAGGGGCTGACTGAAGATCTTCTCCTCTCCTGTTTCCCCAGATCCTAACTGCAGTCTCATCCCCAGCTCTTCTGAAGAATAATTATGGCAGTCTTAACTGCCCACCCTGCCCCTTGATTCCCTTTTCTGTGGTGTCCACAGATCTTCCCATTCCAACCTCCTTTGTCCTTGCTTGGTCCCAGCCTCCAAAACCCACAGCCACCCCCTGATAACCCAAGGAGGACTCCTGCCTGAGAAAGCAATAGACTGAAGTCTGAAGCCCAATTCATACTTCTCCTTCTGTAACTCCACATCCAAACGTTCTCCCAGGTTTATCTTCAGCTGTGTAGCAGGAAACCTGCTGCAGTCTCTTTCCTCTCTGACCTCATCTTCAATGGATTCAAAATCTTTTCTCCCAAACTTCCTTTGCCCAACTCATTTCATTATCCATATAACAGGCAACCTCAGCAGGCTTTCACTGGGAACAAAGCAGCTGAGCTGGCCAGGGAAATAGATTCACAGAATTTATCCTCTCAGGGAACACACAGCCATACACTTTCCTAAGTTCAGGAAGGAAGAAGCAGTGTGGAGAACTTTTTGGACCACTTCAAGAAATTTGACAGTAAATCAAGTTTTGTTGATTGTTCACTATCTGATGGTGTTTATGTGTTGAAATCTAGCATGTCTGTGATAGTGGTCTATCAACCAGCTTTTGTTTTATTGCCTGTGAATATTACAGGACCTTGTGAAGGAGTAATGAAGGATTTAATGAAGGAGTCAGGGTTACTAGGATGAAGGATTCAGGGTTACTAGGATGATTGATTCAGCAGGATGATGAGGCTTAAAGGTGGGGGGTATAGGGGTTAGGTGAGTGTGGCTAGGCGGCGTGGGGGAAGGTGTCCAGGCGGGCCCTTGCCTGGGCACCTCTGCCCCTGAGGGACCACACACACACAGACATGGTATAGAATAGAGTTCATTCAGAATAGGGGATGGAAGTTAGTGGAGAGAGAGAGAGAGAGAGAGAGAGAGAGAGAGAGAGAGAGAGAGAGAGAGAGAGAGAGAGAGAGTTGAGGCCGGCCATGACCACATGGAGGGGGGGGGAAGAGCCCCAGGGGCAGAGAGGTAAGAGTATGTGGGAGAGCAGTGAGCAAAGAGAGAGAGGAGGAGCAAGTAGCCCCTCTTATAGTGGGCCAGATCTCTGGGGCGGGGCATACCTGGCTATTGCCAGGTAGGTGTGGGGTGGAGCTTAGACAAAACCCCAACACCTTGGTGTGTTGAAAAAAGCTTGCAGGTACTGAAAGAAGTGAGTCAGGCTTTAAGCAGAAGCAAGAGGGTAGTGGGCTTGATTATAGCTGGTATAGCAGCTTTAATTACATTGATAGCTAGCACCATTGCTTTTGCAATTGCTTTGACACAAGAAGTAAGTCAGCTACTTTTGTTAATTATTAGGTAAAAATTTGTTGCTAATGCTCTGAGTATCAGCAAGAAGATTTAAAGAGACATTTGGAACAGCGAATTGATGCTCATTATGATATTATTCAAATAATTAGAGAGGAGGCCATCTTGAGTGTCATGTTGAACACCAGTGTATTTGTGTCTCTTCTAATGTTTACAATGAGAATTACTATAGTTGGGCAAAAGTTCAAAGACACTCGCAAGGTAATTGACGTAATTCTTACACCTCTGTGGATGTTTTAACTTTGTATACTGAGATTTTGAATTTAAAGAATGCTGTTTCACTGCATTTTTATGCTGCAGAAATTGCTGATAAAATTATTCATGGCTCAAGGTCAGTATTTCCATCTTGGTCAAACTTAAAGAATGGCTTATACAGCTTGATCATGCATGTCCTGGGAATACTTCTACTCCTGCCCATTGTGGTAAACTTGTATTTGGTGGCCCAAATACATAGCTTGAAACTAAAAAGGGATTCCCAGAGAATCATTTACAGGCTCACAGCTAATGATTGGTAAATTCTGTACAGTGCCATACCAACCTAGGGCAGAATAGCATTGCTTTTGAAAATGCTAATTCCACGACTGGTATGGAAGGCATTTTTGTCAGAATAACCTAAGACAGAGACACTGTCAGTCTTGTTTATGAAATAAAAGGGAGAAATGTGGAGAGCTTTTGGTGCAGGTTATAGAAATTTGGCAAGGCCTTGTCACTGGGCTCAAGGAAGTAGGCTCAGAAAAGAATATTCACATTTATGTAATGCAATGATCAAGGTGTAGACAGCCAAGGAATGTGTGACTTCCCTTTTGTCTTGGTAATCCTGATAAGACCCAGACCCAGTGACTTTGGGACTTTGTTTCTTTGCTTTTTTTTTTTTTTTTTTTTTTTTTTTGGTTGCTACCTGGTGTGATCTCTTTGTTCTTTACCTTGTTTAATCACTTTGTCTTTGATCAAAGAACTGACCCTATTCTCTGCTAGGACCTAAAATGGTATGAAAGCTGGCTTGAAAAAAATTAAAGCCACATAGGCCTTAGCACAAGTTGGAGTCATGTCATAATGTTGTCAATTCATCTTTTTCTTTTCAGTCTTCACTCCTGCCCTTGAGACCCTGAAGACTGACTGAGCTGGCTTGGTCCAAGCAGAAACAAAGGAACAGAAAACTCACCAAGGAAATGAAAAACCAGATTCATCACCCAGAACTATAAATGACTAGATTCCAGCATGAACACACAATCCTTCACAGCCTGGACAATATGCCTCCACTGGAGCCCAGCTCTCCTCCCACAGCAGTCCTGAATATTCCAACATAGCCAAAGTTCCAGAAAAGGTCCCTGAAACAGCCAGTAAGAAGGTGATAGAGTGTCGTAATGCAGAAATAACACCTGAAAGAAATTTGGGCAAATACAAACATTGAAAAGAAATGAATAAAACTTTTCAAGTTCTGAACATGGAAGGAGAATTAATGAAGGTACCCAAAATGGATAAATTCTGGAAATGAAAAGCTGAGAATATGGACAGAAACTACAGTGGCAAGTTTTACCAATGGAACACAAGAGCTGGAAGAAAGACTCTCAGGTATTGAAGACATGATAGAAGAAATGGATACAGCAACTCAAAAATGTTAAATTTAAAAACTAACAGAAAACATACAGGAAATCTCAGATACAATGAAAAGACCACATCTAAGATTAATAGGAACAGAGGAAAGAGAAGAAACCCCTCTCAAAAGCAGAGGAAATATTTTAAACAAAATCATAAAAGAAAATTTTACAACATGATCAGTGAAGCAGCTTGAATGGAAGTATTCCTGCCAGGTAGCTCCATAGCCTTCAGTGCACAATACACCAGGAGAGAGTTATCTCCCAGCATTGCTTTCACTTCTGAGCTCAGAGGTGAGATCTCCACCTTTTCTCTGGCGGGGAAGAGCTAGGAGCACAGGGCCATATGATCCATGGAGCAGCTTGGACAGAGGCCTTCAGGCTTCCATTTATACCAAGGAGCCAGGTGTCTCCACAGCCTTCTGTGCACAGACCCTGACAGAAGAGAGTTGGTCTCCCAGGTGTATGGACACAAGCTTACAGGCCCACAGGAGGGACAAGCTCCATCCAGAGACAGCAAGACCAACCAGCACCAGAGGTAACCAGATGGTGAAAGGCAAGCACAAGCACCCTACCAACAGAAACCAAGGCTACCTGGCAACATCAGAACCCAGTTCTCCCACCACAGCAAGCCATGGATACCCCAACACACCAGAAAAGCAAGAGCTATATTAAAAATCATATCTCATGATGCTGTTTGAGGGTTTCAAGAAGGACTTAAATAACTCCCTTAAAGAAATACAGGAGAACAGGGGTCAACAGGTAAAAGCCCTTAAAGAGGAAACACAAAAATCCCTTAACGAAATAAGGGAGAACATGGGTCAACAGGCAGAAACCCTAAAAGAGGAAACACAAAAATCCCTTAAAGAATTACAGGAAAACACAAACAAGTGAAGGAACTAAACAAAACTATCTAGGATCTAAAAATGGAAGTTGAAACAAAGAAAAAATCTCAATGTGAGACATCTGTGGAGATAGAAAACCTTGGAAAGATTTCAGGAGTCATAGATTCAAGCATCAACAACAGAATATAAGAGACAGAAGAAAGAATGTCAGGTGCTGAAGATACCATAGAAAACATTGACTCAACAGCCAAAGAAAATGCAAAATGCATAAAGCTTGTAACCCCAAACATCCAGGAACTCCAGGACACAATGAGAAGACCAAACCTAAGCATTATAGGTATAGAAGAGAGTGAAGATTTCCAACTTAAAGGGCCAGCAAATATCTTCAACAAAATCATAGAAGAAAACATCCCTAACCTAAGGAGAGAGATGTTATGCCCATGAACATAAAAGAAGCCTACAGAACACAAAACAGACTGCACCAGACCAGAAAGTCCTCCCAGCACATAATAATCAAAACAACAAATGCACTAAACAAAGAAAGAATATTAAAAGCAGTAAGGGGGAAAAGGGCAAGTAACTTATAAAGGCAGGCCTATCAGAATTACACCAGACTTCTCACCAGAGACCAAGAAAGCTTGAAGATCCTGGGCAGATGTCATACAAACCCTAAGAGAACACAAATGCCAGCCCAGGCTACTATACCCAGGAAAGCTCTCAATCACCATAGATGGAGAAACCAAGATAGTCAATGATAAAACAAATTTACACAATATCTTCCCACAAATCCAGCACAACAAAGGATAATTGATGGAAAATGTCAACACAAGGAGGGAAACTGCACCCTAGAAAAAGTAAGAAAGTAATCTTCTCCCAACAAACTCAAAAGAAGATAGCCATACAGGCATAAAAATAACATCAAAAATAACAGGAAGCAACAATCACTATTCATTAACATCAATGGATTCAATTCCCCAATAAAACAACATACACTAACAGAAATATTTTTCATGTAAATCTTCAATTTTATCAGAAAATGTTTGTAATTCCTCTTTCAATTAATGTAGTAATTTTTATATGTCTACCATTTATCTGCATTAATTTTTGTGATAATCCCCAATTTTAACATGTTTTTATGTATTTCTTTTTTATCAGAAATGTTTTCAATGTAACTTTCTGTTTTTACCACAAAATATTTTTAATTCCACCTTCAATTAATTTAGAAATGTTTTATTTGTCTACCATTTTATCTGTATAATTTAACAAGAAATAGTCAATTTAAATGTGTTTTTCTATATATTTCTTGAATTTTGTCAAAATATTTTCCATGCACATCTTCAATTTTACCTGAACATGTTTCTGGTTCCAGTTTCAACCAACTTAGAATTATTTTATGCCTCTCATTTTATCTGTATAATTTTCCATGACAATCCTTGATTTTAACATGTTTTTCTACATATTTCACAAATTTTATGAGAAATATTTTCCATGTAATCTTCCATTCTATCACAAAATATTTCTACTTCCTTTTTCAATTAACTTAGCAATGTTTTTGTGTCTACCACTTTACTCTTCAATTTTCCATGAAAATTGTCCATTTTAACGTGTTTTTCTATATATCTCTTCTATTATATCAGAAATATTTTCCATATAAATCTTCAATTGTATCATAAAATGGTTTTACTTCCTTTTTCAATGAAAGAACCTGCTTTTGAAAAGAAAGAAGAAAAAAAGGAACTTTTCCTAACCCGGAAGATGGAGATGCCAATAAAGGCATATGAAGCATACAGATGAGAAAATAGAATGGACCAGAAAAGGAAGTCCCTTTGCACAAGATAGTTTAAATATTAAATTTACACACACACACACACACACACACACACACATCTTTAAAAAAACAAAAGATGATGCATGTGGTAGACATACCACTAGTTCCAAAACTTGGCAACTAGGCAGAGGCAGGCAGATCTCTCTTGTGTGAGCTATATAAACTTAAGCAAAAAGAATCATTACAGGGCTGTGTAAGTGAAAGGACCCTTAAGTAAGGCCAGGTATATGCACTCTATAGAAAGAGCAGGCCATATTTGCATTCAGTTTATTACTTGCTTTGCTTCCCTCTGTGTGAGTTTATCCTGGCCTCCTTGTGCACTGCATGCCCATGGCACATCCGACACATTCTCAGTTACACACTCATACACATGATATTAAAAAAATAAAGTATTTTATAAGATGTTCCTAAAGACACTTGGCGTCTTGGGCCTGGGCAGCATCGCCGAGGCTCTTCTCGGGACCAGGCTGCGTGGGCAGCGAGGCACCAGGATCCTAGCCTGCGCTGCCAGCATAACGTCCGTCTCAGACTCACGGATATGCAGAAAATACGCATGGGCTTAACAGGATTTGGAGCGTGGTTTTTTTCTTTCTGTTCGTTGGAATGATTCTCTTTTTTGACAAAGCAGTTGGAAATTGGATATTGGAAATGTTCTGTTTGTGGCCGGGTTGATTTTTGTGATTGGTCTAGAAAGAACATTCAGATTCTTCTTCTGGAAGCACAACATGAAAGTCACTAGATATATGTGCATATATAGGCAGTGTGTTTGTGTTTCTTATTCGTTGGCCTTTCATAGGCATGATCTCTGAAATTTAGGTATGGATTCTTTCTCTTGTTCAGGGCCATTTTTCCAGTGGTGGTTGGCTTTTTCAGAAGAGTGCCTGTCTTCAGATCCTTCCTAAATCTCCCTGGAATCAGATCATTCCTAGACAAAGTTTGAGAAAGCAACAATGGGGTAATAACAAGGGAGCTAAAGAACTTTAAAAACGCATTATTTATAAAGCCGTTTTATGGTGCTTTTGGATCTTAAAAAAATGTTCCTAAAATAGGGGAAGTCCTACTTAAGCAATTAAAATAGACACTATCATCGGGCCCTCATCTAGAATCAGGGACTTTTAGGAATTTATGGAGAATATCTTACATTGAAGCCTGTGTTTCTTGGAGTGCCCTGGGGTCTCCCGGGTCCCAGAGCGCCCACTCCACAGTGGCTCCAGGAGCGCAGGTTGGTGCCACCTTCCTGCTGCAGCAGTGCAGCACTACACAACCATCTGTGACTTTGGATGTTCCACAGTCCTGGGTCTGAGCCTCCAAGGCTGCTTTTTTTCTGCCTCCTCGCCCAGAGTCCCTGCTCAGATACCCACCCAGGCTGCATCCATTTTCTCAAGGAAGGTTCCTCGGCACTCTCCCTCCCGCACAGCATAGTGGAGCATGAGAGGGCTGCGTGCACGAGCAGCCAAGACATTTATCCCAGACATAACTTCACCAAGATGTCCAGTGACAGGCAAAGGTCAGACCATGAGAGCCCCAGCACCAGCTGTGGCAGTTCAGATGCAGACCGGGGAGACCCTGCTGCTCCAGTGCCTGGGGAACAGGAAGAAAGAAAACCTTCTGCCACCCAGCAGAAGAAAAACACCAAACTCTGTAGCAAAATGCCTTCTAAGTTACCCACTAATGCTAAAAGAATTCAGGAGCTAGTTGAGATCTCCCTGGATCCTCCTCCTGACTAAGGTGCTGGGCCTAAAGGAGATAATATTTATGAATGAAGGTCAACTATACTTACTTCACCAGCTTCTGCATATGAAGGTGGTGTCTTTTTTTCCTGGACATCACATTTTCTTCAGATTATCCATTTAAGCTACCAAAGGTTACCTTCCATACCAGAATCTATCACCACACCATCAACAGTCATGGAGTCATCTGCCTGAATTCTCTGAAAGACAGCTGGAGCCCTGTTTTGAATATTTCAAAGGATGTGTTCCCTATTTGCTCCCTTTTGACAGGTTGCAACCCCGAGGATGCTCTGTTTGGAAGCACAGCCACTCAGTATTTGAACAACAGAGCAGAACATGGCAGGATAGCCAGACAGTGGACAGAGATATGCAACATAATTCACATAATTTGTATGCAGTGCGAAGGAGCAGAAGGCCTCTTCCCACTTTTGTACACAAAAGCCTGAAGCTAAAGGAATAAAGGGAGCGGTGACCTTGGAGAGTAACTCCTTATGCAAGTAAGCTTCCCACCTGTAAAGAGAAATTAAAGTGTAGGGCAACGTGTGGTGATGTCTGCCTTTAATAACAGCACTTGGGAGGCAGAGGCAGGTGAATCTCTGAGTTCAGGTCAACCTGGTTTACAAAATGGGTTCTCAGATAGCCAAGCTATTGCAGTAAAAACCAGAAAGTTGGTAGATTTGCATTTGAATGAGGGGGCCTTGTGGCCACACCAGCATGCAGAAAAACTTGACAGTATAGGCAATTTGATTCTGACTTCAGAGCAAGGATTGAAAAGGGAGGATTGTGGAATTTCCCTCTGCAGCTAAGGAGAAGTGTCCAGGCCAGGCGTGTGTCATGGGAGTGTCCCTGCATGGAGGCCCAGAGAGGCCAGTGAACTAAGCTTTGAAGGTTAAGCTTGGATTGCCTTGGAGACTCTGAGAATTAGAGATGCCAGAGTTGCTGTATACCTGTTGAGGAAAGCTGCTATCAGGGGATGGAATCAGCCGAAGAGAGAAGTGCGTTGCAGTCTGTCACGTGGTTATTAGTAATCATTCTTGTGCATGTTTGTAATGAACATCAGAAAAAAGACCAGATTGAAATACAGAATGTACAAGCCACTGAGACTGACAAGGTTAGGGCCACTGTCAAAGCTTGTGCTTGGAGCTGTCATTGTTGAGGAAGTTGATGTCCTTAGAGAAACACCTGAGGTGCACTCAACTAAGAATATGGTACCCTTGTGAAAAGATCCCACCCAGCTATGCTTCTGTATTGTGAAAGAAAAGTGCCTAAGGACATTTGGGATGCCACAACGCTACAACACAGAAAGCTGTTAAACTGGCAAAAGGGAGCCAAGGTTATGCCAGGCTGACAGCTAAACTAGGCACTGTTGCCACGATGGCTTTAAGGTCATGTAAAGTCACATACAGTCACACGAAGTCACATGCAGCTGTAAGAGTAAAGGGGTCATGCATGGACTGTTCCCTCACAGTTTCAGAGAACCACTGGGGTTAGGCAGTGTGTGGAAGACAAGTGCGTGTATGAAGGACCTGCGGGACAAGAGACCCTAAGAAAGCCAACCATGCAGCCCTGAAAATTAAGCCTCAGTTGACATGGAGACCCCAAGATGTTGGAGATGCCAGTACTGTGCAACATCTATTCAGCATGGCTGACTTCGAAGGATGGGCCCAGCCCAAGAGATAGATAGTATGCTAAAGGCAGCAAAGCCGGGAGGGTGCAGCTGTGTAAGCCCTTTGGTATCAACCATGGAGGTACAGGGGATGGCATTAGCCCTGCTGGGTTTCAGTACTGATTGGTGCAACTTTTTCCTCATTATGTCTATAGTCATCCCTTTTGAAATTGTAGGGTATATTTTATTATATATCAGAAATATGTCATTTAACTTTTTATTTTATAAGGAGTAACAATTAGGAGATTGCCTAGTGTCTCTAAAGAGACTTGAGGGGTTTTCTAATTTCATTTTTTTTTTTACTTATTCACTTTGCATCCCGATAAGTCCCCCCTCCCTTTACCTGAAACCACAACCTTTCTTTTCTAAGTGGGTTGGGGCTTTCTGGGTATTCCCCATCCTAGTACTTTAAGTCTGTGAGGCTAGGAACATCTTAAGCAATGTAGTGATGGTGGGAAAAATATGGAAGCTCTTAAAATTAGACTACATTCATTTTGAAATATATATATATATTATATATATATACATATGTATATATATATGTTCAGAAGACGATTGGTACCACGGAGTCGAATGTGGTGTTTTCCATGGGATGACACACCATAGTATCAGGTATTTGAATACTTGGTCCCATGTGGTGGCACTGTTCTGAGGAGGCTTGGGGGTTTGATCTCGTTGGAGGACATATGATACTGGCGGAAGTCTTTGAGAGTTAGGAGACCCACCATTTCAAGCTTGTGCTCTGCTTTGTATTAATGGTTTAAGATGTGAGCCCTCAGGTTCCAATTGCACTGAAATGCCTTACTCCATCTTAATGGACGCTAAAACTCTGGAAGCATGAACCAAACAAACCCTTTCTTCCACAAGTTACCTTTGATATAGTATTTTATCATAGAAATAGAAAATAGCTTAATATACCAGTGGTCTTCTCCAGGGTGTGCACCTTAAAATAGAGAAAAGCAGCACGGGACTCATCAGCCTTGCTGACAGTTATGGCAGATGTTATAGACGTTTTGGGTTTTTTTTTATTGTTGTTGTTTTGATGATTTCCTTACCCATTCTCCAGCAATGAGGGCTCATTTCCCCAACTGTGTTGTTTGTCATGTTTTTAGTAGAGGTTATAGTTATTCTCATGATTTTACCATTTGTATGTTAGTATATAATCATCAAGTATCTGCCCTGGGCCTTAGACCTTTGTGGCCAACTGAGGTCTGCAGCAGCTTTCTGTGTACGCACTAATGGCCCACCCCTGAAGGTCTCTTTCTGTTTGACACCCTAAAAACAGCACCATAGCAGTAGGCAGGCACAGCAATAGTCACTATAAAACCTACTGACAGTCTGTGTTGATTTCTGAGACTGAGTCCTGGAGGAGGGTCAGACAATCTTAAGCTCAACTATTAGAAAAGCAGGGACGGCTATTTTAGGAGCCTCCACTAGGGTTGTGACATGCTCCTCCAGGACACATCAGCTGTTACAAATTGCTAAAGACTGGCATAAATAGTATGCCTCAGGAACTGGTAGGGAACCTGAAAGGTGGAATGCCCTGGAAGTCTTTAAGCCCCCGACTGTGAGACCCCTTAGGGAACTCCAGCTCTGGGGGTGGAGGGGGGGTCTTTCCATCCTCTCGAGGGAAGCTCTTTGTAAGTTCTAATAAAATTTGTCATTTTCATTCTCCTTTTTCTCTATTTGGGACTTCCACACTCTTCCCCTTACTTTAAATTCCCTGTGTCCTGACACTCTTGTTTCTTTCATGTGTTGGTCTTCTGCTTCTCCTGGAAACCCATTTGTTGTTCATCCCACAGAACTAAGTCGCTTAATTGTCTAGATGTCCACCCCTATCTTTTTTAAGAATTAATTTATTTGTGGGGTGGTGGGCTGTGATAGGCAGCCTGGCCACTGGTAGAGCTCAGGCTTGAAGCCCTGGTGACCCAGCAGGTGACTATCGCCTGCAAGGAAAGATAGGTGTTTGGCTACACTCCTTGGGACCCTGGCTCCTGTCATGTAGCTACAGCTCCCAACCCCCGCCCCCCATGCCCCATAGAGAGGTCTGTGCTCAGCAGGCACATAGGAGGAGCACCAAGCCCTCCCACATGCAGATAAGGTACCCCAAGCTCTCAGCCCCTGACCCATCCCCAAACTGTATATAGGAGTCCTATCCAGAAAGAATAACTGTGTGTGAGAACTACTCCGTCCTCCAAGAGCTTCTGTCAACAAGAGCTGTAATGCTGCCCATTGGGAAGAAATCAGCTCTCCCAAAACACCACCTGAAGCTGCCCCGCCTCCTGGCTCAGCCCAGTGCAGCCTGACTCAGTGCTGCATGATGTGGAGCAGCTGAGACAGCATGGCAGAGACTGAGGTGAGGCCAGCTGCAGCAGCAGGGGTGGTGGAGATTGTGGAGACGACTCCCCCTTCCTGCTCTTACTCTCTCCCCTTTGCCTGAACACTCACACCTGGACGGCCAGAGATCTCTCTGGAAAGTCTCCAGTACACAAGCCCGCATTTATTTATTTACTTTACATTCCGATTGCTGTCCCCTCTCAGTTTCCCCTTCATACACGCTCTCCTCCTATCCTCCTCTCGCCAACAGTCTTCTGGATATTCAAAGTTAAAAAATAATGGGAAAACTGTGGAGATATTCTCCAGACCACCAATTTTACAACTCCCGTGAGATCCACATTCATTTTTCCCACAGAGAGAGGGATTTTTGGTAGTGGTGTAATTTTATGGGACTGTCTCCTGTACCTCAGGAGGGCCTCCACCTTGCTATCAAGCAGAGGATGGCAATGAATACTTGATATCCCTGCCTCTAACTCCATGGTGCTGTGATTTCAGGTCTGCACCACCATATCCCTGCTTATTGCCATGGTTGAGATGCCTGCTACGGTTTCCTGAGTACTATAAACACTGTGACGAGTGGCTACACCCCCAGTCCCCAAAGTTAAGAATTTAAACATCAACTTCAATTTTGCTGCAAACAAACAAATTTTATTTTAATCAGAAACAGAACACAAGTGAACTTTGCTTCAAAACCGACATGAACATCAGGTGTAATGACCAGAGACAGACCCCATGGCAGAGGGGCATCCCGGTTCAGTCCACTTGAAACTTTATGACAGGCTGAGCTTTTCAAAGAGGTACTCGACCATGTTATGCTCTCCATCCCCCATCTGGCGCAGGGTGGTCAGGTAGCCGCTCATCTCCTTCAGAACTTGGACCTGCTGATCCAGGCAGTTTTGCTCGAGGAATTGGCAGAGGTGGGCGTCGCCTTTTTCCTTGGCCACTTTGTGCATGTTCAGCAGGCTCTGGTTGATCATCATCTCCATGTGGAAGGCGCATTCCAAGGCCTGGAAGCCCCCATACCAGCTCTCGCGCTCTGGTCTTGCGAGGTCACGAAGGTTGACACAGCCTCCACGCTTGTTCTGCAGGTTCATGAACATCTCGGCACTGCTCCGGCAGCTGTGTGACTTGCTCAAGAAGAACCGCTTGAAGTTCTCCTGGGCCACGTCATCACGGTCGAAGTAGACGGCCATCGACATGTACATGTAGGAGGCATAGAGGTCCAGCTGGACATGGGTGCTGATGGCATCCTCGCAGTGCCAGTCATAGTTCTGTCGCACTTGAGAAGGAGCTTCGGCCATGGCGGTGGCACTTACACAACAGCCTCAGCAGTTCCCACCTGCTCAGAGGGGCAGGGCGGCTCCAAAGAACACAGTCCCACAGTCCCAAAGCACCTCTGAAGAGACCAGAGGGATTCAGCTGGAGCCGGAGGCAGCAGCCAATATGGCTGTTCCCACCCAACGACCTCGGTATTTAAGGGCAGGGTTTACAGGAAGAGGCGGGGCATCAATGGAAATGAGTGTTGACAACCAATCAGGACATTGTTTTAGCCCCGGGGATTATTGGGGGGTGGGACATCAGCGGAAATGAGTGTTGGTGACCAATCATGGGGAGGAGCGGGGCATCAGCGGAAATGAGTGTTAGGGACCAATCAGGACGTTTCTACCCCACGGGTCATGGGAGGGGTGAGGCATCAGCAGAAATGAATGTTGGCGACCAATCATGACTTTTTTTCATCTTCTGGGCTTATGGGAGGAGCAGGGCATCGGCAGAAATGAGGGTTTGCCCCTAATCGTTAAATTATTTCAGCCCCAGGGCTTATTGGAGGGGAGAGGCATCAGCGGAAATGAGTGTTGGCGACCAATCATGACATTGTTTCAGCCCCAGGGCTTATTGGAGGGGAGGGGCATCAGCGAAAATGAATGTTGGCGACCAATCATGACATTGATTCAGCCCTAGGGCTTATTGGAGGGGCGGGGCATCACCAGAAATGAGTGTTGGTGACCAATCATGACATTGTTTCAGCCCCAGGGCTTATTGGAGGGGCGGGGCATCAGCGAAAATGAGTGTTGGCGACCAATCATGACATTGATTCAGCCCCAGGCCTTATTGGAGGGGCGGGGCATCACCAGAAATGAGTGTTGGCGACCAATCATGACATTGTTTCAGCCCCAGGGCTTATTGGAGGGGAGAGGCATCAGCGAAAATGAGTGTTGGTGACCAATCATGACATTGTTTCAGCCCCAGGGCTTATTGGAGGGGCGGGGCATCAGCGAAAATGAGTGTTGGCGACCAATCATGAGGTTTCTACCCCACAGGTTATGGGAGGGGAGAGGCATCAGCAGAAATGGGTGTTGGTGACCAATCATGACATTGTTTCAGCCTCAGGGCTTATGGGAGGAGCGGGGCATCAGCGGAAATGAGTGTTGGCTTCTAATCATGACATTTTTCATCTTCTGGGCTTATAAGAGACCACAGAGCATCGACACAAATGAGGGTTTGCCACTAATCATTAAATTATTTCAGCCTCAGGGCTTATGCGAGGGGCAGGGCATCAATGGAAATGAGTGTTGGCACCTAATAATGATGTCATTTCAGACCCAGGGATTATGTGAGAAGGCAGAGCAGCCGCTGATATGAGGGTGCACAATGATGATGTCACTTCAGGGGCAGAGCTATTGGAGGGGGCGGGCCAGAAGTGTTGATTTCAGAAGAGTCGGGGCATACTGGGCACTTACTGAGCTACACCGTAATTTTTAATACCTTCTATTAATAAACTCCAATGTTTTGGATGAAATTCTTTGGATGCTTTATAAAACAGTTTCTCTGAATAGCTCTACAATGTCAAGTCTCTCAGCAACTCTGCCGTTGCTCTCCTTAGGTCAATTTAATATCATAACGTTTTGTTTGAAAGTCAGCTCTCATCACTGACCTCAAGCAGGAGTCATCTGTCTCTTTTATTACAGGGTCAAGGGTGAGATTGAAAGGTCTGTTCAGTGCCATCAAGAAACCAGGCAACTTCACATCTATATAGGATTTTCAAAGCTTTTCAATAATAAGAGTGAAAGTAGTTTTTTCATTAATGTGCATGGTAACTAAGAAAAGGGAAACGCTTGTACCTTTCTATGGGTAAAATTCATGGCAATTCAGTGACTTCAACATTCTCTCTACTGCCTCAGCTCTAAAATCAGGCCTTTTTATTTAATTTTTTATTTGCTTTATATCCCAACCATTGCTCTTCTTCTAGTCACACCCTCCCACAATCGATTCCCCAATATCCTGATCCCTTCTCCTCTGGGCAGGTTGGCGGTGTCTTTTTTTCTGGACATCACATTTTCTTCAGATTATCCATTTAAGCCACCAAAGCTTACCTTCCATACCAGAATCTATCACCACACCATCAACAGTCATGGAGTCATCTGCCTGAATTCTCTGAAAGACAGCTGGAGCCCTGTTTTGAATATTTCAAAGGATGTGTTCCCTATTTGCTCCCTTTTGACAGTTTGCAACCCCGTGGATGCTCTGGTTGGAAGCACAGCCACTCAGTATTTGAACAACAGAGCAGAACATGGCAGGATAGCCAGGCAGTGGACAGAGATATGCAACATAATTCACATAATTTGTATGCAGTGCGAAGGAGCAGAAGGCCTCTTCCCACTGTGCTGCAGATCTTTATAGCCTTTACAATATGGACTTCTATGTATATGTTATCCTGATCCTACTCTTGCCTTTATCCTCTGGAGACTGGGAGACTACTCCAAAAGATAAAAGATACCAAGAGTAGAACTTTGTAGCTGAAGATTAGTTATGTTTAAAATGCCTACTTGCAAGACTTGCTTCTTTGGGATATCAAAATGTATTTTGTGATGTACTAAGGATACCGGTCCTGAAGTCTACCAAATATTATAGTGCATTTTAGCCTAATTCATCTGTATGAAGTTATAAAAGTAGCTGTAGATGATTAGGAATTATGTCATTTATATTGCGCCCAGATTTACTTCGGAGTATGTGGTACATGCTGATGTGAAAATATTTTACCATTCTCA
Organism: Apodemus sylvaticus; assembly: GCF_947179515.1. Classification (NCBI taxonomy): domain Eukaryota; kingdom Metazoa; phylum Chordata; class Mammalia; order Rodentia; family Muridae; genus Apodemus; species Apodemus sylvaticus. Next base: position 11,712,195 of record NC_067495.1, on the reverse strand, counting down.
GTTTGTAATGAGAGGATTTCCTTCTACCCTTTGTAGCCCAGATAACACTGATGTATCATCTCAAACTCAACAAACATACTTCTGAAGGCAAAAAAAAAACCTGTTTCTCAAGTCTTACGTAGCTGACTTAACTTCTTGTGTCAAAGCAATTGCAGAGACAGTGGTGCTAGCGATCAATGTAATTAAAGCTGCTATACCAGCTATAATCAAGCCCACTACCCTCTTGCTTCTGCTTAAAGCCTGACTCACTTCTTTCAGTACCTGCAAGCTTTTTTCAAAATACCAAGGCCCTGTAATATTCACAGGCAATAAAACAAAAGCTGGTTGATAGACCACTATCACAGACATGCTAGATTTCAACACATAAACACCATCAGATAGTGAACAATCAACAAAACTTGATTTACTGCCAAATTTCTTGAAGTGGTCCAAAAAGTTCTCCACACTGCTTCTTCCTCCCTGAACTTAGGAAAGTGTATGGCCGTGTGTTCCCTGAGAGGATAAATTCTGTGAATCTATTTCCCTGGCCAGCTCAGCTGCTTTGTTCCCAGTGAAAGCCTGCTGAGGTTGGCTGTTAAATGGATAATGAAATGAGTTGGGCAAAGGAAGTTTGGGAGAAACTGGGAGAAGGTTTGGATGTGGAGTTACAGAAGGAGAAGTATGAATTGGGCTTCAGACTTCAGTCTATTGCTTTCTCAGGCAGGAGTCCTCCTTGGGTTATCAGGGGGTGGCTGTGGGTTTTGGAGGCTGGGACCAAGCAAGGACAAAGGAGGTTGGAATGGGAAGATCTGTGGACACCACAGAAAAGGGAATCAAGGGGCAGGGTGGGCAGTTAAGGCTGCCATAATTATTCTTCAGAAGAGCTGGGGATGAGACTGCAGTTAGGATCTGGGGAAACAGGAGAGGAGATCTTCAGTCAGCCCCTTAACCATGTTCTTCACTATCCTGATCCACTTGAGATGTACTGAAGCAAGCAACTTTAGATTGAACACATAGTCTCCTGTACTTCCTGGTAAATGGAGTTAGGTGAGTTACCACTGCTGTAACAGTGCGTAGATTTCTACAAATGTGCCATCGTGAGGCGTTTTAGTCACGTGTCAGTTTGTGCTGCAGGGATGCCACAGAGCACTGCTTCAGTTATACAGGCCTATGCTGTGATCTATCCATTCTTGTTCAGTTAGGGTTTGGGTAAGTGCTACTGGAGCATTCTCAGGTCCTCTGCTTTCTTGTCGGTTATCCTCATGTAAGGGACAGTGCTTCTTGGTAAGCTGCATCTATGAAAGTAAGTTCTGCTTTGTAAAAGTAGCATAATCTTCACTGTGTCCTTAACAATCACTGTACATTAGGGTCTTAGGTGCTCCTGTTCACAAATAAGCAACTTCAGAGTTGCAGAAGTAATCTCTCCAGCACTGTTGTAGACGGAGCTTAGATAACTCTACAGCAGTAGCACATTGCTGTTTGCAAATATGCCACCGTTGGCTGTTTTAGTCACAGGAACTTTTTGTTTTTTCCAAGGACGCCTCTTTGTCCAGCTTCAGTGACTGATGCTTTTGCTGTGCTCTCCACTTCCATTCTTGTCACTCAGTCAGCCATAGGTCAGGGATCTGCCCTTTTGTAAGTCAGTCACCACTTCTGTTACAGTACATCTCCATGACATCCACCATTATGCCATACATCTTCCGGCTGTCCACGGACAATGCTTTTCAATGCGTTGTTGACAATCACTATCCATGCTGGAACCTATGCATTACAGTTGTCTGGAAACCAACTTCAGACTTGTCCAAGTAATCTCCTGTGCTTCGTTACAGATGACATTTAGAAACCACTGCAGAAGCAGTAAGTGGGTATAGGCCAATACGCTCTTGGGTTGCAATTCAATATCACGTTTATGTGCTTTCCTAAAGTGGCACTGAGGGCTGATTCAGGTGTGAATGGGAATACTGTGCTCCTCTCTGCCATTCCTGTCCACCCAGTGGCCTGTTTTAGTGCCACTATAATGTGCTTTTTAAAATACTTTCCTGTAAATCTATTCAGACCTGAGTTATAGTACTTGTGCTAGGATTCTGTCTAAGCTCCACCCCACAGTCACCTGACAACAGCCAGGTATGTCCCTCCCCAAAGGGACCTTGCAATAACCAGGTATGCCCCTCCCCACAGTTACTTGTCAACAACCAGGTAGGTCTGGCCCACTAGAACAGGGGCTGCGTGCCCACTCCTGCATCTTCCCTCTCTTGCCTCTCTTACTCTCCCCTTTCCCCCTCTCTTGCCCTCTTGGGCTCTTCCCTTCCTGCTCCCCTTCCCCTCTCTCCACATGGTCATGGCCGGCCTCTACTCTACTCTCCTTCTCTCTGCCTTTCTCTACCTCTACCACCCCCTTAACTTGCCTCCCCATGCCCAAAATGAACTCTATTCTATTCTATAGCTTCCTGTGGCTGGTCCTGAGTGGGAAGGGAAGCCTCAGCATGGCCCCGCTGATGCTCACCCTTCCCCACACCCCATGGAGCACATTCTCACGCTGCTTTCTTATGATCACAACAACTGGTGCATCTTAACATTCACTGTTTCAGGAAGTTCATGGTGTTGGCAAAGTGGTTCCATTTTCAACATGCTCCTAACAAATCCCCTTCCACTGTGAACAAATTCTCTGCTATTCTCAAGCAAGCAACTTCAGAATTGCATGAGGAATCTGGTAAGCTTTGTTGTCATGGAGTTTAGATATTGATGCAGCCGTCATCGACATAATAGTGTGCAAATATGCCATTCTGAGGTGCTTTGTCCTGTGTGCATGCTTTGAAAGGATATCACTGTACTGTTTCAGTTATATACTTGTGTGATGTGCTGCCCTCTATTCCACTCTTGTTCAATTAGTGTCCTGGCACAATGCTTTGAAAAGCATATCATTTCCTCTGCTTTCCTGTAAGTCATGTTTCCCTCCTGTGAAACAGCCCTTCTCTGTTGTAACACCATTGCTATTACAAAGCTCTTGTTGTGAAAGTGTGACAACATTCTTTCTTTCTCACCTTCTTCAATTTGTGAGCATGGTGTGATGGTTTCTATATGCTCAGCCCTGGGTGTGGCACTATTAGAGGGTGTGGCGTTGTTGGAGGTGGGTGTGGGCTATAAGACCCTCGTCCTAGCTATCCAGAAGCTAGTCTTTCACTAGCAGCCTTCAGATAAAGATGCAGAACTCTCAACTCCTCCTGCACCATGCCTGCCTACATGCTGCCATGTTCCTGCCTTGATGATAATGGACTGAACCTCTGAACCTGTAAGCCAGCCCCAATTAAATGCTGTCCTTATGAGAGTTGCCTTGGTTATGGTGTCTGTTCACAGCAGTAAGACCCTAACTAATTCACCCGGCTTGCATGATGTTATGTTTCATTTCCTGTTGTCTGTAAACGTTCCAGGTTATTTTTTGCTCACCTTTTGTTTTTGTTAAACACAGGTTCTTTTCTCATACTATATACTCAGAATACCGTTTCCCCTCTCTCAACACCTCAGAGTTCCTCTCCACTTCCTCTGCCATCTCTTCCTTTCTGTCTCTCCTTTGAAAAGAACTGGCTCCTTAGAGATAAGAACAAACATAACAAAATAAAATATAATAAGATAAAAAGAAAGGCATCATATGAAAGGTGGAGATGAGAAGCTAACAAAAGAATAAGAGAACCCCAGGAGCGGGCAAAGAATCAGAGACTCCCTTGAGCACACATTCAGGCGTCCCTTCAAAGATTTAAGCTGAAAATTATAGTATGGATGCAAAGGCTCATCTGCAGACTGGTTTAGGGACTGGGCTTGCTCCTTCAGTCTCTGTGAGTTCCTATGAGAGTTGGCCATGTGGACTTAGAGGGCATCATGCCCTCCGTCTTGGTGTCCTCCATCCCCTCCATCTCTTACACTCTGTGGGCTTCCCTGAACTCTGGGGGCAGGGATTGGATGGAGACATCTCATTTAAGGCTCTGTGTTCCAAGGTGTCTGTCTGTCCCTCCGTCTGTCTGTCTGTCTGTCTGCCTGTCCATCCATCTGTCTCTCTCTCTCTCTCTCTCTCTCTCTCTCTCTCTCTCTCTCTCTCTCTCTCTTTCTCTGAGCATGTATGTGCAAGTGCATGTGTGTGTGTGTGTGTGTGTGTGTGTGTGTGTGTGTGTGTGTGTTCTGGTCATTGCATATTTTTCCCTTCTGATGCAGATGGAAACTTCTTTGGGTATGGCTGAATGAGACACTGATTTATAAATATGGCAGAGTATCACTAGGAGCCATCTTATAGTTACTTCCAGAGAATAGATGGCCTGGGGAAAATTAAATACTACTGGTTTAAAAAAATGATTACTATGTTCTTAACAAACCCAATCTACTTAGGAATGTGTGGAGTGCTTTTCTGAAGCACACAACTTCATAGTTGTGTGAGTAATCTCATCTATTTGTTGAGGATGGAGTTGAGATATCACTGTGTACACTTGTGTAGCACTTTCAAAATCACATGGCTGTGATTTCCAAAGGTGCCACTGTGTACTGCATGAGACTTGGACACATAAGCTGTGCTCTCCTGTTCCATTCTTGCTCAGCCAGCATCCTGCAGCAATGCTACAGGAATATTCTCATTTTCTCTGCCTTTCTGTAAATCTGTGCTGACTTGTCTGACAGTACTTCTCTGCTGTAAATTCCATCTTTATAACAAAGCTCTTGCTGCTGTAAAAGTGATTCCATTTTCCCTGTGCTCTTACAATCCTGGTCTAGCTAGCAACATAGGTGCTTCTGTGCCGAAGCAAGCAGCTTGGCAGTTGTAGCAGTACTCTTGCTTCCTTGTAAATGGAGTTTGCACATCACTGTAGTAGCAGTACCCAGGTATAGGCCAGCATGCTCATGTGTGGTATTTCAATATCACCTGCGGGTATTTCCCCAAAATTCCTCTGTGTACAGCTTCAGCTATGGAAGCACATGCTGTGCTCTCTTTTCTTCTTCTTGTTCAATCAGTGTCCTGGTGCAGGATAAAATAATAATCTGATCTCCTCTGCATTCTCCAGGTCAAGGCCTGTCTGTCCTTTTGTGGTAGAGCACTCCTCCGTTGTAATGTGCATTGGCAGAACAAAGTCCTTGCTATTATAAAATTTTCCACCATTTTTCTCTGTGCTCTTAACAATCTTATTGTACTTAGGAATGCATGCACTGCTCTTCTGAAGCAAGCAGACTCAGTGCTTCAGAGGCAATCCCACGTGTTTTCTTGTGACAGAATTTAAGAGTAGCTGCAGTAGTATCACATCAGCTTTTGCAAGTGTCCTGCTTCAGTTTTAGAGGGGCAAGTATGCTGTGCTTTTCTTTCCTATCCTTGTGCAGTCATAGGTGCATATGGGCCTGGATCATGATATCTGCTGTTGTCTCTGTTGAGTCAATGTTTGGTTCCTTGGTTTCTGCTTCTTCCTGGACTTTGGGAGAGTGTGGCGCCTGTGTGCTCTCTGATAGGAAATTTTCCGTGAACAGATTTCCCTGGCCTGTTCAGCTGGAATGTTCCCAGGGAAAGCCTGCTGGTGCTAGAGGCAGAGATAATGAGCTGAGTTGGGGGAGAGAGGTTGGGAGCACAGGTCTTTGTGACCACTGGGGGATGGGGTCAGAGAGGTCAGAGACTGCAGCAGGCTTTCTGCTACCCATCTGGGGATCAGACTGGGGGACCGGATCTCAGGTGCAGTAGGAGAAGTATGGATCTGCCAAAGGCTTACTTGGTGTACTTACAGTTTAGTATTTTTTTGTTAAGATTTATTTATCTATTTGTTGGCTTGTTTGCTTGTTTAGTTAGTTACTTACTTATTTTTGTATGTTAGCTTACTGTCATCTTCAGACACACCAGAAGAGGGCATCAGATCTCATTACAGATGGTTGTGAGCCACCATGTGGTTGCTGGGATTTGAACTCAGGGCCTCTGAAAAAGCAGTCAGTGCTCTAACCCACTTAGCTATCCCCTAAGCCTCAGTTTAGTATTTTTATGGGATTCCTGCATATATGAAGGAGTGGGTCTGATTCTTGTGCCTTCTCTTGAGGCTCTTGTGCTGGTTTGCCTTGTCCAGCTCCAATGTAATGGGCTTTGTTTAAGTCACTATATTTTATCTTGTTAACATCAACAAAAAAACCCACGAACACATATATTCTGAAGTGGACCAGGTTTGTTCAGAACACGAGGGAAATGAAAGCACTTTTACAATGATGACAATGTTCTTATACTTATGCAGCTGACAAAAATACTGTTGGCCTTAAGGGAAAGTACAGGACCTGTGATTTATTTTATTTATTATTTTATTTTTATTATTTATTTTTGGTGTTAGAAGAAATGTTAATTTCTTTCTATTTTTAATAAAATGTTAATCCTTTTTATAGTCCAGACTTCATCCCCTTTAAGGTCTGCCTTCCTGTGACCCATCCCATACCTCCTTTCCCCGGGTCCTGTGTCCAATTCAATGTTCCTACACACACACAGACCTCCCCACTCCCTGGGCCCCAAGTCACTCGAGGGTTGGGTGCATCTTCTCTCACTGAGGACAGACCCAGCAGTCCTCTGCTGTATATGTGTTGGGGGCCTCATATCAGCTGCTGTATGCTGCCTAGTTAGTGTCTGAGATATCTCAGGGGTCCAGGTCAGTTGAGATTGCTTTTTTTTTTTAAATTTGACTCATGACATCTTTTTATTAAACAAGTCTCAACTACAAAAAAAATCAGACAAAAAAACAGAAAGTACTAAAGAATAAATTTATTTTTAAGAGGCAGGTGGATTTTGAGTTCGAGGCCAGCCTGGAGTACAGAGTGAGTTCCAGGACAGCCAGGGGCTACACAGAGAAACCCTGTCCCAAAAAATAAAAAAAAAATTGTTTTAAATTGCAACCAATGCACATGTCTTAATAGTTTTTAAAAACTATTTTTGCAATTTTTGAGTCATGCTGGGGAAAGAGTTTTCTAAGTACCTTTCAAAATTATTTTCATTTTAATCTTCCTTTTAAATCATTTCTGTTCCCTTCCTTAAGACTCCAGAAACACAATGGTCTGGAACTGAGCACTGGCTGTTCCTCGCTGCTCTGTGAGCAAGTGCATGCGCCTCCTTCCCCAGGTGCTAAACCTTTACACGTCCCGGAGTTCCCATGATCATAAATATTATATATAACAGATAAAAAATCAGAACATTAAAAATACTGAAAACTCTTAAATGTTGTAAAAAACAAAGTCCCTTTCACTTGCCTGAGAATATCTGAGGCTGTTTAAAGATTCAATCTTAAAATTTAGTCAAAGATAGCAGCTTGTACATTATTCACATGGTACAACAGATCCTTGAACAGTAAAATATAAAGAAAAATATTTATACTTAAGATTTTGAGTTTTTATATTTATTATTAAATCTCAATTTCAAACCAAAAACATGTATCCTGTTTGTTACTTTTAGGAGGAAATTAAAAAGCTGAAAAGGGAACTGAAAAATTTGATCCTTGATTTTTTGAAGAAATTGAAGTGCTGACGTACAATTATAAGGAAGAAATGAAAAAGAATATCCTATTAGAATTGAAGTTAAAAAAAGTTTCAGAACAATTTGGATTTGAACTGTCTAGCCCTCTTGTTGTTTCTGAACAGCCAGAAGATGGAGAAAGTACTAATAGTTTCCCTATCTATTAATGACTTGTTTAACTGTAGATTTAAAACTATTTTATGAGTTAAGTCTCAGCTGGTAATCAAGCAGTTCCAGAACTACAGAATTTACATCTCAAAATATTGTATATTTTGCTTAAAAATAAAATCATATTTAGTTTTTACTTGTTAGAAAATTATATTTTTGAAGACTTCAGTAATATATGATTATACAGCTATGATAAATATTCCTATTTTCATAATGTCTTAAAATTTTGAAAAGCATAAGAATAAGCTTATAACAATTTTACTATTTAAAATTGATTATTTTATATTTATTTTTGTGTTAAGATATTCAAATTCTAACTATGATTTCTATAGATACGTAGAAACCTGTTTAGAAGTTGACATATATTTTGCCAAACAGCTAGCAACATTAAATTGATGGTTCAACCTCTGTAAACACGAAAAACTTGTCAATATTAGAAAATCACAATAATCCCAACTATTATTTCCATTTTACACATCAAGTATTATGTCTTTGAGCCTATCAAATTTCTGTTTATCTACTTTCAAAAGCTGATTAAACAAAGACTGGTTATCAAAAGCACAGCCATATTTGTTCAGGTTCATGTTAATAATAACTGGTTTGGTATTCATGTAAGTATCTGGAAGTGGCCAGAATAAACCAAGATGGTGGCGGTGGACCTTAATTAAAAAGCCGTCACAGCAATGCCACACAATCCCTTCAATCTGACCCTCTCTGCAGTCTTCAAACCAGGACAGCAGGTTCGTTGTGTTTCAGTGTAGGCAGATTTCCGACCTGGAATGCTCCATGTGGTGTAAGAAAATGTAATGGGTATTTCTTGCTTCCTAGCCCATATGGGTTTCCATTGATATTTGTTCCTATCAGCTCCAGAGTTTGCTCTAAGAGATCTGACAGGGGAACAACACTAATTTCCAAAACTCCAGGATCATCAGGATGGTGCCTTAGTACCAGGGCAATTCCAAACTCATAATTGACTACAGTTGAGTGCCAGCAATATTGTTTGCTGTTCTTTTCTACTGGTACCCAACCAGGAATGTGCCCGTTTTCATTAGGTACTGGCTTCCCCTTCTGTTTTTCTATTTCCTTTGCTGGTATCCAGCACTCTGGGATAGGCTTGAAGTCTTCCTCTTTTGTGCTTTCTTTTGAATGTAGAAATTTCGTAAATCTTTGTCTGCTTGCTTGTTAGGTGTTCTACCTAGTTGAGCCCAACGGTATGGCTGACCTCTGTAGTTAGTGACATAGCAGCATGTTCCGTCCACTTTTTCTGTTGCAACCGCATTGTACACATCTGCATCAAATGCCTTTTCACTTAGTGTTTCAGTTGCCAAAACTTTAAATGTCTGATGATCCCACTTGGCTGAAGGTTCAGCTTTTACGTCTGTCACAAACACAGACGGCATCTTCCACTGCACAGAGCCTAGGCAGTTCATGGTGCCCACATGCAACCTGTCTCCACTCCGCTGGGACCCCGGGGGAAGAGGTCTGCAGAAACAAGCAGAAAGAATACAAACACCATCCAGAGGATCCAAACAGCCGAGACTGCTGTTCTTACCATGGGGTCTCCTTCCTCCTCAGCTTCTTCCACCCTTTCCTCAATTCAACCACAGGAGCCCCAGGCTTCTGTCCATTGGTTGGGTATCTGCATCTGGCTCTTTCAGCTGCTTGTTGGGACTCTTGGAGGGCAGCCATGCTAGGCTCCAGTCTGCAAGCACACCACAGCACCAGGAACAGTCTCAGGCCCCAGGGCCTCCCCTTGAGCTGGATCCCAATGTGGGCCTGTCACTGAACCTCCTTTCTCTCAGTCTCCTCTCCATTTCTGCCCCTGCAGTTCTTTCAGACAGGTACAATTATGGGTCAGAGTTTTTGACTGTGGGATGGCAACCCCAGTCTCCGCCCCACTTGATGTCCTGTCCCTCCACTGGAGGTGGACCCTACAAGTTCTCCCTCCCACTGTAATGCATGCCATTCAAGGTCCCTCCCTTTGAGTTCTGAGAGTTTCTCACCTTCCAGGACCTGTGATACTAATTCTAGCACCACACCAGAACTCTGACTGACCAAGAATGGTATGGTATAGGAGACAACAGCATGTGCATCTGTAACTGAGGCAGTACACAGTACTCTCTGTGGACAAAATACACGTTATTTAAAATGTTGCACAAGGGCATATTCATCTATACCAATGTATATACAAATGTATAAACTAGTGCAAAGATATCTAAATGCCATCTATAACAAAGGATACAGGCTTAATCATTAGATTCTGAAGTTGCTTGATTCAGAACACCAGCACATAAGTTCCTAAGTGGACTAGAATTGTTAAGATCTCAGTTAAAATGATAATAAATTTACAACAGCGAGAAGTTTGTCCTGTCAGTTAACATCACAGTAATACACTGGCTGTAAGAGAAGTGGTGGCCAATATACAGAGAAGCAAATACATGAGCTCATTAACAGAGGACCGCCCCAGGACAGTAACTGAACAAGATTACATGACAGCAGGGAAAACATGCCTGCAACTGAAGGAGAACCCAGTGGCACCCTTGGAAAACACAAGTGCATGTGACTCTCATCGGTGTTTTGAAAAACAGATGCAATTCTATCATGGAGAAATTGAAATTCCTTTAACAACAATGCATACCTGCTAACTTACACACCTCTGAAGTGGTTTGCATCATGACAGCAGTACATAGATTTCAGTGCCATGGAATAGGGAAGAACAGTGTGGAAAAGGGCAGTAGTATTGCAAGAGCAAGAACTTTCCAATACCAACACAACAAATACAGTTCTGTGCTGTAGCAGAAGTGCTGATTGATATACTGGGAAGATAGCAGGTGATATTGTCTTTATAGACGTGCAAGTGGTCAATGGCTGAACTTTAGTGGAATAGTAAAGTAGTCCTTACACATCGATAAATGAAGCAGTTTGCTGTGGCTTCTTTGAAAACACATGTCCCTGTGACTTAAATGACTCCAAACCAACATTGTTCAACTGCAATAAAATCTAAATTCTGTGTGCTAGTAAGTGAACTGCTTTGTTCACACAATTCTGAAATTGCTTACATCTGAACAACAGCAAATACAATCCTAAGTACATCAGGATTATTACGAACACAGTGGAGGGGGCTGGAGAGATGGCTCAGTGGTTAAGAATACTGGCTGCCCTTCCCGAGGTCCTCAGTTCAATTCCCAACAGTCACATGGTGGGTGACAGCCATCTACAAGGGGATCAGATGCCCTCTTCTGGCATTTGCGTGTATATGCGGCAGAACACTCATACATTAAATAAATTAAAAAAAAAAAAGAATGCAGTGGAAGGTGGGCAGTCGTGGTGCACGCCTTTAATTGCAGCACTTGGGAGGCAGACACAGGGGGATTTATAGTCTACAGAGTGAGTTCCAGGACAGCTAGGGCTGTACAGAGAAAACCTGTCTCGAAAAACACCAAAAACCAAAAACCAAAAAGAATACAGTGGAAATTATATTACTTTTACAACATCAAGAACTTTGTTATACCAATGCAACTCACAGAGATGTAGTGTGACATAAGAGGTGATTGATTTGAAGGAAAGTGGAGGACCTGAGATTCTAACTGTCGCACTGAATCAGAACACTCATATAACTATTTCAAAGTTTATTTCAGTACTGAATCCACGTGTGTTTCTAACTTAACTGAAAATCATTCTAATGCTCCAAATTATTTCAATGTTTTCTGAATAAAGATTTGCTTTATTTAAATAAACAGAGAATATTTTGTGTTGTCTCTGATACATGAAATTCCAGGGCATCAAGCACAATATACCACACATGCTGCAATGTTGAGTGCTTTCCCTAATACACAATGGTGCAGGACTTTGGCAGACCTAATGGAATTGGTGGGAAATTTGTTTTAGAGAGGTCATTAAAGGATTGTTTTCATCATGAAGATTGTGACTTTGTCCCATTATCAGAGAGACAGAGGCTATTTGGACTTACTTGTAATTGAAGAATTACTGGATCATTAGGGGTTTTGAAATTTGCGGAGCTAAGAGATTTTTTTTCCTTCAGAAACAGTGCTCCAGGATTCTGATAGTCCTAAGATGACTGTAGTTTCTCAGCTGCCCTGGCAATAGCTCAAAGTACAGTCCTAAAGGTGGATGATAACTGAAAATCTAAGAAAGGAATGACCAAATGGATTGTCCAGGCTTTCCCAACTGCCCAGATTTAACTTGTTCATAGAATCCCTCAGAGAGAACCTACCTCAGACTTGAAGTGATTAGGAATTTCTACTTACCAGGAAAAACACTAAGTTTTTCAGCTGCCTTTCAAGGACTAGTGATCCAGGGTGGTCAGGAAGAGCTGGACAAGTAAGATCAAAATGGAATATACTAGTGCAGGGTTCAATGGCAAGAAGCACTTCACACCAGGGTTGTGGACCTTTTGCTTGCCCTGTACACTAGTTACCCCAGGATGTGCTGACTCGTTGAAACACATCTTTATACAGAAGCTCAGAGTTTCCCTCACATCTAGACTTCATCATTCGACCTTTTGCTGTGCAGTTATTAGTGTCACAGACTTTTTGGCTATGTCTAGTAGCTGTTTCTGAAGTATTTCCATTTATCTTTGTCTAATTTAACCCTAATTGAATTCTCTCCTTTTCTCAAGGAGACACTTACGTTCAACGTGTTGATTCTTTGCCTTAGGTGCATAGAGAGCATACAGTTTGGAGATGGAAAGGTTAGCAGTGACTTAGCTATATGTTCTGTGTTGGAATTTGTGCTAGCAGCTTGAGCACTAGCTCTGTGTGCCTATGAACTGAGTGCTGCTCGTCCCATTCCATTTTACGTCATGGAGAATTAATTCCACTTGTTAAAGCAAAGGCTACTTACTAAGTTAATGTTATTTTCTGTACAGAAATTAAATCTTACTTTTAGCCTTTTGCAAACATCCCCCCCCCAAGCTGAGAATCAGCTACTCAAAACAACAATAATTCTCAGATAGTCATCATTAGACGACTGGAGTTTTTGCTGGTTTTGTAGTCTACTATACCTTCTTAGGATGTTGAACATTCCACATTCAAAAGGTTTGTAAGGTGGTGGATAATGTCCCTTCAATGTTTATTTTAAAATAAATAAAATAAGTTCTTGACTTTTAAAAAAATAGAGAGAGAAGAAAACTTCCCTAACCTAAAGAAAGAAATGCCCTGAGGTCATGAACTGCAGTGTCTGTGCAGTGTTGGTGGTAGCAGGAGGCTGAGGTGAGGAGGGCTGGAGGCAGCGGGCAGCGGGGGGCGGGCAGGGGAGCCTAGCGATTGGTAGCAACCTGGCATCGTCTGGGCACTGCCCGTCGCGGAGCCACACGCCATGCCGGCTTAGGCCTGCATGTACCAGTCCCGGAACCGTAGGCCACCTTCTTGAAATCATGAATCCTGTTTATAGCCCTGAGTCTTCTGGGGTTCCCTATGCAAATGCTAAAGGAATTGGTTATCCAGTTGGTTTTCCTGTGGGCTTTGCAGCAGCACCTGCCTATTCTCCTAACATGGACCCTGGAGCGAATCCTACCTTCCACACAGGCTACACTCTTGGCTCACCTTACAAACTGTTCTGTCCCCAACCAGTGGAGCTGTGCTACCATACACCTCTTCCCTCAATCCTTCCCAGAGGGCTGTGTACCCAGTGAGAAGTGCCTATCCCCAGCAGAGCCCAGCGCCCAGCAAGGTAAGTACTATACACAACCTCTGTGTGCAGCGCCTCCTCACATCATGGTGCAGCCCAATGGCAGGCCAGCAATGGTCTACCCTGCTCCCATCCCTCCTCCTTAAGCAGTGGGGGTCACTAGATACCCTGCTGACTGATCATTCTCCAACTCCTGTAGCCCCACACCCAGCCCCAGGAACGCCCATCTACAGCTATATGCCTCACCCGCCTCCTCTCCTGCCAGTGGTGATTGCCCTGCAAATTAGCAGTTGAGGTTGGAGCTGTGCAGTCACTCCATTGAGTTCCACAGCTGGTGCTGCAGGCCCTGGGCCTCTAAGCAGGACTTTCTTCCTAATGCTTAGCCTAACACTTGGCTAAACATGGCTGTGCCGCAGCCCAGCAGGTCCCAGCTCACTAGTCTGCAACTAACTCTGCCTTGGCTTTAAAGCAAATCCTGTTTTGTGGACTGCCTGGCAAATTTTTAGCCAACAGTGATGATAAAAAAAAGGGAGTATTACTTTATTCTGAATCATATCTAGTTGAATGCATGTTTATAAAAACAAACAAAAACAAGGCTTGTGCAATCTACCTGCAGTGACTGATGTAAAACCATCATACACAAAACCCCATGGACTGGACCATGTTCACTGCCTGTCACTCATGCACCTCTGTGATGTACCGAGTCTCTGTTACATGCGTGCAAGCCTGCAAGGAATGTCCTCACTGAAGCGTGGGGAGGGGAAACTGGAGGGGACTCTGGGTGCTGGGACTGCCGGGTGTGGACACAGCCTGGTTTGTTTTCTTTTGGGCACTGACTGACTGATTCTGGAAGGATCTGCAGGGACAGGGGTGGAGAGACAGACAGACAGACAGACAGACAGAGAGAGAGAGAGAGAGAGAGAGAGAGAGAGAGAGAGAGAGAGAGAAGCACCTTCAGCAGCTCCAGACAGCAGCAGGGAGAGCAGGACCCCTGTCCTTCTACCTGAAGCTTATCAGGGAAATACAGGAGCGTGGTGAGCAGTCCAGCTGTCCCGAAGAATGGTCTGTGTGTCCGAGCAGGGTCTGCCATCTGAGTTTCCGCTGTATGTCTTACAGGATAATGTTTTGTGTATCTGTTGGAACTGTTAGAAAAGCCCATTGTAGAAGGAAAGTGTCTTCCTAGGAGGGAAGATGTCAGAGAGAAGCAGCCACACTGAGGCACTGTTGTCTTTTGCTTTATTTCACTTAAGGATCTGTTCCTTCCCCTTCCCATCCTCCCGAGAATAATTGAGTCAGCTAAAGACACAGGCACTGCTGTATTCTCCCCCAAAGACTTCAACTTTGTGCTGTGAAGAGTGTTGTACATTAGAGACTGGTTACAATGGAATAAGTGTATTCTTAAAAAAAAAGTGTATTCTTAAGTTGGTTCCTCATGTTTATTGTTAGAGAAGCAGGGCTGTGATTATGTCTAAAAATGTAGAAATAACGTAGCTTCTCTTGGAGTCATTCACCTGAGGATGACCTGTGCTCTGTGACTAGTGGGGTGAGGCCTGGGAAGCCTGTGTAAGTGCTTCGTGAGCCTCTTTTGCCACTCTCTTCTGTAAGTGAAGGCACTCGGTATCAAGCAGATGTGGCAAGTGGAAAGGGCCAGGCAGTTCAAGAATGCTCTTGCTATGAACATAGTGGAGCATGTATCCTTATTACATTCTGGGGAATCCTCTGGGTATATGTCCAGGAGTGGTAAGGCAGGATCCTCAAGAGGTGTCATGCCCAGTTTTCTGAGGATCTGCCAGACTGATTTCCAGAGTGGAAAGAACCCAGATGTCCCTCCACGGAGGAATGGATACAGAAAATGTGATATATCTACACAATGTAGTACTACTCAGCAATTAGAAACAATGAATTTATGAAATTCTTAGACAAATGGATGGAGCTGGAGAACATCATCCTAAGTGAGGTAACCCAGTCTCAAAAGAACACTCATGGTATGCAGTCACTGATAAGTGGATATTAACCTAGAAACTTAGAATACCCAAGACACAATCCACATATTAAATGATGTCCAAGAAGAAGGAAGGATTGACCTCTGGTTCTGGAAAGGCTCAGTGCAGCAGTGTAGGGGAATACCAGGACAGGGAAGAGGGAAGGGGTGGATTGGGGAACAGGGGGAGGGAAGAGGGCTTATGGGACTTTCGGGGATGGAGGGATCCAGGAAAGGGGAAATCATTTAAAAATATAAATTAAGAATATATTGAATGAAAAATATTTTTCATAAAACAAACAAGAAACAAACAAAAAAAGAATGCACTTGCCTGGAAGGTTCTGTGGTGGGAAAGATTTTGAGTGTGTACATAAAACATCATGAGGGTTCTTTTTGCCTGAATATGGCCAACTTGAATCTGTGAGAGTGTTTCCGTTCAGTGTGGGTCAAAGGGGCCAGGCGTGAGGACTTCTCTGGAGTCCCTCAATTGGGGGTGTGCTTTTTATGTTTTTTTCAACCCCACTGAATTGCTGGGGCTTTGGTTGGAAGGGGTGCTTGTTTCTGGCAGCTAAGTCGGGACTTCTGTATTGGTGTGGAGGTCACTTCAGTAGCTGTCAACTTGGGTCACCTGAATATGGAACCTTTGGTGAGTTTATTTTTATAGTAATGCCCTCTTTAATTTCTTTTTAGTATTTTATTTTTTGAGACATTTAGAAAGATTTCTGCATGAATAAGGGTGAACAAAAGATTCCTCATTCCTTATGTCCATGAACATAGAATGTTTATGAATGAGTATGTTTAATTGCCTCATGAGCACTTGAGAGAGAGAAAGAGAGAGAGAGAGGGAGAGAGAGAGAGTGTGTGTATGTGTGTATGTGTGTGTGTGTACAGGGGAAGAGGTAGTACAAGAAAGCACACACTGCACAGAGATAGAAACATTTGCTGTAGCGCAGAGCCTGCATCCCTACTTCCATGTTGGGATTCCCCATCCCTGTGGTGGATGATGTGCAGTGTTGGCACTTCCAAGGTTTCCCTGGACGCAGCAGACTGGTCATTTCTCAGGTGAATAATCACAGATCATTAGAACAAATGTACCTGTGATGTTCACATGTGTTTGAAAAAGTCCTGCTGCCCACCCCCAACTAAACCTAGCTACCTCCCTGCCTGGAAAGAGTCATTTGCCTACAGTAGGAAGTTACCAAATCTTTGGGCCTGCTTGCAGCTCCACACAGTGTGTCCACAGGAACAACAGAGGGGTTGCCATCCTACTGCTAATGATATTAGCTCTACACACTTGCCCTGGAACTGTTTACCTGGAGTGACTATCCAGCATCACTGTATTATACAACTCGACCATGTGCAAATCTTTTCTGTTTTGAAGCTATCCCAGGGAATCTGCTGGTGAAAGGTCTAACCTGGTGAAAATCTGGGCATATGGATGGTAGTGAACTGTCACAGGTGGTGACTTTAAGAACATTCAGTTTCAGTAAAATTAAGGAGCAGAATTGGATCAGTATTCTAATACGTGGCTGCACAGATATTCCAAAACATTGAGGAATATTCCAACAAAGTGTGCTTTCTATGTGTGTGGCATTACCGACTGGAGTTTATCAGATGAATTGACAGGCAAACAGACAGTCTGATACCTATGAACACTGACATCATAGTGAGGGATGGATACAAATATATATAATATAGTTTATTTTCTGCTGCCTTCCCTGAGGCTAGGAAGCCTTCTTCTTCTTCTTCTTCTTCTTCTTCTTCTTCTTCTTCTTCTTCTTCTTCTTCTTCTTCTTCTTCTTCTTCTTCTTCTTCTTCTTCTGCTGCTGCTGCTGCTGCTGCTGTTTGCAGCTCAGAGTATTGGAACCTGTGACTCCTTGACTCTCGAGAAGTGAACCCACCATCAGGATTGGGCCAGTTAGGTTACAGGCATGGGCGCAGCCTCTGGAACTGTTATCTCTGGTGTTGTGGTCTTCTTTGAGTGGCTGCTGGCTACCAGTTGCCGTTCTGAGTAGCAGCCCGTGACTGGTTTGCAGACGCACTGTTTGGAGTGGTTGTTGAGTGTCCTACCTTTCCTCAGCCGTGCACCTGGTATCTTATGCATCTAGTTGTTGTTCTGATGTGACAGGAAGCTGGAGGAGCAGACAGAATGTCTTATGGTACAGCGAGAGCAAAGTCATTCTCTGGAGGCTGGCGCTCCCTCGCTTCTGACTTGGGCCTTTGAGTGGGCCTGTGGTGGGAGAGGTTGGCCAGCACTAGCCTTAACCATTGGGGCTGCCTCAGATTTCCACAGTTCTCCTTCTGAATATGAAGTTTAGGATCACTGATTGTGGGGCCACCTTCTCTCAGCAGCTGACATCTCTACTTGTGGTGTACCTGGCCCTGATGGGTGGCACGGGACCTCCCAGGGTGCATGAGCAAGTGTGGCAGCTGCTGGTCCTGTCCTCTGGTGCTTTCTGAGGGTTGCAGAGGTCAGGAGTGCCACAGAGCTTGCACTCCTGTCCAGCGCACCTCCCAGGTCTTTGCCTTTCCTGAGCTGCTCACTCCTGCCCAGTCTTCTGTGTTTGATGGAGTGATGATATGCTCTCAGTAGGAACAGCAATATTAATTCCCTGTGTCTTAAAGGAGTCTTCTCTTCCCTACTCCTCCCTGTTCATGTGAAAAAACAGAACGCCTGTGAAATAAATCTGACCAGAGGGTAGCACAAGCCTTTAATCCCAGCACTTGGGAGCTAGAGGCAGGCAGATTTCTGTGTTCGAGGCTAGCCAGGTCTACAGAGTGAGCTCCAGGGCAGCCAGGGATACACAGAGAAACCCTGTCTCAGAAAATAAATAAATAAATAAATAAATAAATAAATAAATAAATAAATAAATAAACCTGACTAGAATTATGGCATGAGAGCCAACAGCTTTTCTGTCCAAGGAATGCAGTAGCTGTACAGGAGATTGAGGACCTGCTGGGTATGCAGGTAGTTCCCAGGGAAGTGCAGTGGGTGGGTCTGGTACAGACTGTGGGCAGTATAATAGATCAGTTAGGTCAGACTGGGGACTGGCTCCCAGCAGGGTTATTGTGGCAGATGAAGGCTCTAAGGAGCCTGATAGGGGGTGATTGAATAGAAAAGGTTCTTTTTATAAACTTTTGCTTTTAAATACTCTTTTTTACACTGTTGTTGGTACTTGTTTATGCATTGGCTTCCAGTGTTAAAGGCATCCCTTGCCTCTTCATGGAACTTACGTGATAAAAAAAATGAACGGGCAGCCTGTCAATTAGATGTAAATTCATAGTTTTAATATTTATGTAATATGATGAGTAGATGAGCTCAAATTTAAAATCCTTAAAAGCACGTTTATTGTAACCAGAATTGTTATGTACTGCACTTTTAAATTGTTAAATACTGCACTTTTCAGTAATGATTGTCTTGTGTTTCATAACAAACAAACAAACAAACAAAAGAGATGCCCATAAACATACAAGAAACCTACAGAACTCCAAATAGATTGGATCAGAAAAGAAATTCCTCCCATCACATAATAGTCAAAACACCAAATGTAGGCAACAAAGAAAGAATATTAAAAGCAGTAAGGGAAAAAGGCCAAGTAACATAAAAAGGCAGACCTATCAGAATTTTACCAGACTTATCACCAGAGACTATGAAAGCTAGAAGATCCTGGGCAGATCTCATACAGACCCTAAGGGAACACAAATGTCAGCCAAGACTACTATACCCAGCAAAACTCTCAATAACCGTAGATGGAGAAACCAAGATATTCTATGACTAAAGGAAATGCACATAATATCTCTCCACAAATCCAGCCCTACAAAGGATAATAGGTGGAAAACTCTAAAAAGGAGGGAAACTATAACCTAGAAAAAGCAAGAAAGTAATTTTTCAACAAACCCATACAAACATAATTCCACCCCTAACAACAAAAATAATGGGAAGCAACAATCACCATGCCGTAATATCTCTTAACATCAATGGACTCAGTTCCCCAATAAAAAGACATAGACTAACAGACTGGACACATAAACAGGACCCAGCATTTTGCTGCATACAGGAAATGCACCTCAGTGACAAAGACAGACACTACCTCAGAGTAAAAGGCTGGAAAACAATTTTCCAAGTAAATGGTCACAAAAACCAAGCTGAAGTAGCCATAATAATATTGAATAAAATAGGCTTTCAACCAAGTTATTGAAAAAGGAAGGACAATTCATACTCATCAAAGGAAAAATCTTCCAAGATGAACTCTTAATTCTGAACATCTATGCTCCAAATGAAAGGGCACCCACATTCAAAAAAGAAACTTTACTAAAGCTAGAAGCACACATTGCACCTCACACAATAATAGTGGGAGACTTCAACACCCCATTCTCAGCACTGGACAGATCATGGAAACACAAACTAAATAGAGACACAGTGAAACTAACAGGAGTTATGAACCAAATGGATCTAACAGATATTTATAGAACATTTCCTCCCAAAGCAAAAGAATATACCTTTTTCTCATTATCTCATGGTGCCTTCTCCAAAATCGACCATATAATCGATCACAAAACATGCCTCAATAGATACAAGAAGATTAAAATAATCCCATGAATCATATCAGATCACCACAAACTTAGGCTGGTCTTAAATACCAACAAAAACAACAGAAACACACACATACACACACACACACACACACGGGGAAGCTGAACAACATTCGACTCAGTGATAACTTGGTCAAGGAAGAAATAAAGAAAGAAATAAAAGGCTTTTTAGAATTTAATGAAAATGAAGACACATCATACCCAAACTAATGGGACACAATGAAAGCAGTGGTAAGAAGAAAACTCATGGCTTTAAGTGCCTCCAAAAAGAAACTGGAGAGAGCATACACTAGCAGCTTGACAGCACACCTGAAAGCTCTAGAACAAAAAAAAAGCAAATACACCCAAGAGGACTAGACAGAAGGAAATAATCAAACTCAGGTCTGAAATCAACTAAGTAGAAACAAAAAGAACTATATAAAGAATCAACAAAAACATGAGTTAATTCTTTGAGAAAATCAACAAGATAGACAATCCCTTAGGCCAACTAACCAGATGACACAGAGACAGTATCCAAATTAATAAAATCAGAAATGAAAAGGGAGGCATAAGAATGGAAACCATGGAAGTTAAAAAAAAAAAATCAGATCCTACTGCAAAGGCTTATACTCAACCAAATTGGAAAATCTGGATGAAATGGACAATTTTCTAAGATACCAGGTGCCAAAGTTAAAACAGGAACAGATAAACCATCTAAACAGTCCCATAACCCTTAAAGAAATAGCAGTCATTAATATTCTCACAACCAAAAAAATGTTCAGGACTGGATGGGTTTAGTTGAGAATTCTATCAGACCTTCAAAAAAAGACCGAATACCAATATTCTTCAAACTATTCCACAAATTAGAAACAGAAGGAACACTACTTAACTTGTTCTATGAAGCCACAATTACACTTATACGTAAACCACACAAAGACCAAACAAAGAAAAAGAACTTCAGACCAATTTCCCTTATGAACATTGATGTAAAAATACTCAATAAAATTCCTGCCAACCGAATCCAAGAACACAGCAAAACGATCATCCACCATGATCAAGCAGGCTTCATCCCAGGGATGCAGGGATGGTTCAATATATGGAAATCCATCAACAGTAATCCACTACATAAACAAACTCAAAGCAAAAGAACACATGATCATTTCGTTAGATGCTGAAAAAGCATTTGACAAAATTCAGCATCCTTTCATGCTAAAAGTCTTGGAAAGATCAGGAATTTAAGGCCCATACCTAAACATAGTAAAAGCAATATACAGCAAACCTGTAGCTAACACCAAACTAAATGGAGAGAAACCTGAAACAATCCCACTAAAATCAGGGACTGGATTAGGCTGCCCACTCTCTCCCTATTTATTTGATAGAGTACTTGAAATTCTAGCTGGAGCAATTAGACAACAAAAGGAGGTCAAAGGGATACCAATTGGAAAGGAAGTAGTCAAACTATCACTATTTGCAGATGATATGATAGTCTACTTAAGTGACCCAAAAAACTCCACCAGGGAACTCCTATAGCTGATAAACAACTTCAGCAAAGTGGTTGGATATAAAATTAACTCAAACAAATCAGTAGCCTTCCTATACTCAAAGAATAAAGAGGCTGAGAAAGAAATTAGGGAAATGACACCCTTCATCATAGTTGCAAATAATATAAAATATCTTGGTTATACGTATCTTTCACCAAGTGAAAGATATGTATGGCACGAACTTCAAGTCTCTGAAGATAATAATCGATGAAGACTGCAGAAGATGGAAAGATCTCTCTTGCTCATGGATTGGCAGGATTAATATAATAAAAATGGCCATCTTGCCTAAAGCAATGTACAGATTGAATGCAATCCCCATCAAAATTCCAACTCAATTCTTCATAGAGTTAGAAAGAGCAATTCTCAAATTGATCTGGAATAACAAAAAACCCAGGATAGCGAAAACCATTCTCAACAACAAAAGAACCTCTGGCAGAATCACCATCTCTGACCTCAAGCTGTACTACAGAGCAATTGTGATAAAAAAAACTGCATGGTATTGGTACAATGACATACAGGTAGATCAATGGAATAGAATTGAAGACCTAGGAACGAACCTACACACGTTGATCATTGACCAAGAAGCTAAAACCATTCAGTGGAAAAAAGACAGAATTTTCAACAAATGATGCTGGCAGTCAACTGGCAGTCAACAAGTAGAAGAATGCAAATTGATCCATTCTTATCTCCCTGTACAAAGCTCAAGTCCAAGTGGATCATGGATCTCCACATAAAACCGGATACACTGAATCTAATAGAAGAGAAAGTGGGGAAAACCTCAGTCACATGGGTACAGGGGAAGTTTTCCTGAACAGAACACCAATAGCTTGTGCTCAAAGATCAAGAATTAACAATTGGGAAATTATAAATTTGCAAAGCTTCTGTAAGGCAAAAGACAGTGTCAATAGGACAAAACGGCAACCAAAGAATACCCAAGATACAACTCACAGACCACATGAAGTTAAAGAGGAAGGAAGACCAAAGATGTGGATGCTTCAGTCCTATTTAAAAGGGGGAACAAAATAATCAAGGGAAGTAGAAGGTGGGAAGGACTTGGGAGGAAGAGAAGAGGTTATGAGAATAAAAAGGGAAGAATCAGGTATGGGAGGAGATTGAGGAGATGTACAGAAGGTTAGGAAATTGAACAGAGGTGTGTAGCAATGGGAGATGGGGGACTAGGGGTAGCAACCAGAAAGTCCCAGATGGCGGGAAAGCAAGAACCTCCCATGACCCCATGTGGATGACTTTAGCTTAAATATCCCACAAAGGAGAGAGAGAACTTTCTGAGACCATATTCAGAGGTTAGGGATGCCCCCCTGGGTTGAGGGATGGGCCACCCACCTATCTCTAAAATTTTAACCCAGAATTGCTCCTATCTGAAGGAAATACAGGGACAAAATGTAGAGAAGAAACTGAGGGAAAGGCCATCCAGAGACTGCCCCACCTAGGGATCCATCCCACATGCAGACACCAAACCCAGACACTATTGTGGATGCCAAGAAGCACTTGATATGACCCTGATAGAGCTGTCCCCTGAGAGGCTCTGCCAGATCCTGACCAATACAGATGCAGATGCTTGCAGCCAACCATCAGACTGAGCACAGCGACCCCAATGGAGGAGTTAGGGGAAGGACTGAAGGAGCTGAAGGGACCTTATCTGGCATCAATGGGAGGAGAGGCCCTTGGTTCTGTGAAGGCTTGATGCCCCAGTGTAGAGGAATGCCAGGGCTTTGAGGTGGGAGTGGGTGGGTAGGTGGGGGAGCACTCTCATAGAAGCAGGGAAAGGGGGGATGGGATAGGAGGTTTGCAGAGGGGAAACTGGGAAAGGGAGTAATACTTGAAATGTAAATAAATAAAATGTCCAATTTCAAAATTACCAAATAATTAATAAAAATATTATATTGTAAAAAAAAAACTTCTAATGTCAGGAATTAGTTATATTTTTTTGAGTCACTAGCGAAAAGGGGCTTTATTAACCCACTCAAACATCACACTCTATTGCCAAAATGTGATATTGTTAAAGCTACTACTTATATGACAAACACACAGACATCAAGATAATGCTCAGCTGAAGTTTCACCTCTACTAAGTAGCATTCATGGTGCTAGAAGGTAGTCTGCATGCCTCTGGAGGACAATGATGTTCATCACCCAGCTACAAGCCCTGCAAGCTACAACATGCAAGATACACTGGCACAATATTAGAACAAATGTTATTGGAGTATCCAAACACTTTAAATCCAAAAATGGATTTCAGGCACATCTCAAGAGATGGAAGCCATGGCTCTCATTGCTAAAGTAGCCAAGGACCTGATCCTTAGACAGCTCAGGGGATTAGGGGAAAACCTATTGCTATTCTGCTAAAAGAACATAGAGATTAATGACCTGTCTACATCTGAGTTCAGAGATAGCAGGAGGAAGACTGAGCCACACTAGCCTAGCCTGAGCATCTGAGACCTCAAAGTCAGCCTTCACAGTGGTACACTTCCTCCACCAAGGCCACACCACCTAATAGTGCCACTCCCTATAGGCCAAACATTCAAACACATGAATCTATGGGGGGGGCATACGTATTTCAACCACCATAGACTTCCAATGACATGCTGCTCTACCTGTAGATCAACGTATCACTCTGCCCTTGTCAGAGGAGCTTCTTATTACAATAGATGGGAACTAACATGTAGACTCACAACCTGGACAATGTCCAGAGAATGAGAGATTTAGGAGCACTCAGTCCTAAATGTTGTGTCTTCATTAAAGCCCTCTCCTCAAAGCTCAGAGAACATTGTGGCAGAGGAGGCAGAAGATGATAGGAGACAGAGATGATGGAAGTGTCCTAAGAAACAGAGTCTTCCAAACATAACAGGACTAATGCATATATAAACTCCCAGAGACTGTGGCACAATGCACAAGACTTGCACAGAATCAAGTCAGACAGGGTTTCAGCACTGAGAGGAGATGGTGGACATGGACTCCCATCTGCAACAAAGAAACTGTTTGCAATTGATAGCTGCTGGCAAAGGAAAAAAATCTGTTTTCTCCAACATAGTCTCACTTGATACATTAACCACACTTCAGTGCAGTTCCCACAATCAGTAGTAGATGTCCAACCAAAAACTATCTCAATAGGACTTTAGATTTTTTTGTCTCAGTTTGTTTTTTTGATTTTTTGTTTGTTGGTTTTTTTTTTTTGTCTTCTTACTTTTCTGCATATTTCTTGATTTCTGGGTGTGGGGTGGGGTCATATGTGTTTCTTGTTTATTTTTTTAAGGGAGAAAGAGAGAGGGCATAAAGTTTGGTAGATAGTAACATAAGGAGGATATAGGAGAAATTGGAGGCTGGGAAACCATGATCAAAATATACTGTTGGAAATTTTTCAATTAAAAAATTGTTTACCTATGTCACAGTTTATGTATGGATGCCAACTTTGCTCTAATTATCTGTTCTTCCTTTGTTCTTAGATGCTAAGATCTCACTGTGTTGTCCATGTTTGCCTCAAACTTTGAAGATCAGTCAGTCAACATGCCTTAGCTTCTTTACATACTGTGGTTCCAATGGGAACCACAACACTAGTCTCTTTTTATTTCTTTTAAAGAAGTCTTACTATATAGCTCTGCCTGGCCTTAAGCTTACTATTTGGAGCAAGCTACTCCAAAATATTAATCCTTTTAACTCTGCCCCATTCACTGCTGTGGATTATTGGTATTTATCAACTTTTCTTTGATGCTTTTGCCAGGATCACAAGAAGTCAATGCCTGAGGCACCAGAATATCATGAGTCAGCCTCCTAGTCAGTGTTCGTGGGCTGTAAAGAGATGCCATGACCACAGCAACTCTTATAAGAGGAAAGCATTTCATCAGGACTGGCTTATAGTTTCGGAACTTTAGTTTACTATTAAACCTACATTAACATTATCATCATGGCGGGGGTAGCGGGAAACCTGGTGGCACACAATCAGACATAATGCTGGAAAAGTAGCTGAGAGTTCTGGCTCTTCAGACAGCAGGAAGAGAGAAACTGGGCCTGGCTTGGGCTTTCGAAATCTTGAAGCCCATCCTGAGTGACACACTTGCTACATACAGCACAGGGACATCTTCTAATTCTTCTCAAGTAGTGCCACTTCCTGATGGCTAAGCATGCAAATGTATGAGCCTCTGGGGGCCATTTTAATTCAAACTGTTAACAGTCAGGCTGTGTTTAACCCTCCAAACATGTGTTTCTGCTTCAAGAGATGCATTAGCTATTCTACGTTTTTTTACAGTTCATATAAATTTTACAATCTGCTTCTTTATTTTTTATTTATTATTTATTATTATATATCATTATATATTATTATATATAATTATATATAATATATAATATATATATATTATATATTATTATTTATTTATTTATATATAGTTCATATAAATTCATATATAGTTCATATAAATTTTACAATCTGCCATTTTAATTCAAACTGTTAACAGTCAGGCTGTGTTTAACCCTCCAAACATGTGTTTCTGCTTCAAGAGATGCATTAGCTATTCTACGTTTTTTTACAGTTCATATAAATTTTACAATCTGCTTCTCAGCTTCTACCACACATCTTGCTAATATTCTGATTGATATCGCATTGAGTCTGTGAATAAATTTTATGAAAGTGGACATTTTACTAATTTTCACTGTGGTAACCTCAGAACAGAGTATCTTTCTACTCCCTTAAATTTGTTTCTTTCGGCAACAACGTGACTTTCATTTTATAAGTTGTCTGCCTGTTTTAAACATCTTAGAATATCACATATTTTGCAGCATTTTCATAGTACTGGCTTTTAGTATTTGTTAATTGTTTGGATGTAATTGTTTATTGGATTTTTGAGTTTATATATGAATCCTGTGCCTTACAACAATTCTAGGTTCCTTGTTCTGAGGAAATTTTCAGTGAATTGCATTAAATTTATAATGCAGATTATGTTATAATCTCTATAATTTCTGATGTCAGTATTTAGTAGCTTTTAGTGCCTGTCCCAAGGTCTTGGCCTTACTAAGCAAGTGCTGTATCAGCGAGCATATCACCCAATATGTTGACATTATTGTATTTGTGAGGTGGCGTTACTGGATCTTTCATTAAAATTTTTTCTTTCTTTTTTCTTGAAAAGAGAAGAAAAACACCTTATGATAAAATTAAAGATTTACATGGAAAATACTTCAGATAAAATAGAAGAGACACATAGAAAAAAACGTTAAAATTGACATTTTTTTCATGGAAAATTAAAGAGTAAAGTGGTACACATAAAAACAGTGCTAAATTAATTGAAATATGAAATAGAAACATTTTATGATAGAATTGAAGATTTGTGGAAAATATTTCTGATAAAATTGTAGAAAAAACATGTTAGATTTGAAGACTATCATGGAAAATTTTATATAGATTCAATAATGGTAGGCATAAAAGTATCCCTAAGTTGATTAAAAGTGGAATTATAAGCATTTTCTGATAAACTTGAAGATTTACATGGAGAATATAATTTTCTGATAAAATTGAAGAAATATATAGAAAAACATGTTAAAATGAAAGATTATCATGAAAATTGTAAAGATAAAATGATAGGCATAAAGATAATTCTAAGTTGATTGAAGTTGAAATTATAAACATTTTCAGATAAAATTGAATATTTACATGGAAAATAGTTCAGGTAAAATTCAATAATTATGTAGACAAACACATTAAAATTGACTATTTCATGGAAAGTTTTACATATATAATGATAGATATAAAAACTCTTTCTAAATTAATTGAAGGTGGAATTAGAAACATTTTTGATAAAATCAAAGATTTACATTGAAAACATTTCTGATAAAATAGAGGAAATATATAGAAAGACATATTAAAATTGAAGATTATCATGAAAAATAATGCAGATAAAATGGTAAACATAAAAACATTGCTAAATTATTTAAAAGGGGAATTAAAAACATTTTCTGATAAAATTGAAAATTTGCATGAGAAATACTTCTGTTAGTCTATGTCTTTTTATTGGGGAGTTGAGTCCATTGTTAAGAGATATTAAGAAATAGTGATTGTTGCTTCCTGTTATTTTTGATGTTATTTTTATGTTTTTGTGGGTATCATCTTTTGGGTTTGTTGGGAGAAGATTACTTTCTTGCTTTTTCTAGGGTGTAGCTTCCCTCCTTGTGTTGGTATTTTCCATCTATTATCCTTTGAAGGGCTGGATTTGTGGACAGATTTTGCGTAAATTTGTTTTTATCATGGAATATCTTGGTTTCTCCATCTATGATGATTGAGAGTTTTGCTGGGTGTAGTAGTCTGGGCAGGCATTTGTGTTCTCTTAGGGTCTGTATGAGGTCTGCCCAGGATCTTCTAGTTTCCATCCTCTCTGGTGAGAAGTCTGGTGTGATTCTGACAAGTCTGCCTTTATAAGTTACTTGCCCCTTTTCCCTTACTGCTTTTAATATTCTTTCTTTGTTTAGTGAAATTGGTGTTTTGATTATTATGTGCCAGGAGGAGTTTCTGTTCTGTTCCAGTCTGTTTGGAGTTCTGAAGGCTTTTTGTATGTTCCCTGGCATCTCTTTCTCTAGGTTAGGGAAGTTTTCTTCTATGATTTTTTTTGAAGATGCTTACTGGCTCTTTAAGTTGCAAATCTTCGCTATCATCTATACCTATAATCCTTAGGTTTGGCCTTCTCATTGTGTCCTGGAGTTCACGGATGTTTTGGGTTACCAGCTTTATGCATTTTGAGTTTTCTTTGACTGTTGAGACAATGTTTTCTATGGTATCTTCAGGACCTGACATTCTTTCTTCTATTTCTTGTATTCTGTTGTTGAGGCTTGCATCTATGACTTCTGAATTCTTTCCAAGGTTTTCTATCTCCAGAGATGACTCAATTTATGATTTCTTTATTGTTTCTACTTCCAGTTTTAGATCCTGGATGGTTTTGTTCAGTTCCTTCACTTGATTGTTTGTGTTTTCCTGTAGTTCTTTAAGGGATTTTTGTGTTTCTTCTTTAAGGGCTTCTGCCTATTTACCCATGATCTTCTGTATTTCTTTAAGGGATTTTTGTGTTTCCTCTTTAAAGGCTTTTACTTGTTGACCAATGTTCTCCTGCATTTCTTTAAGGGAGTTATTTATGTCCTTCTTGAAGCCCTCTATCAGCATCATGAGATACAATTTTAAATCCAACTCTTGCTTTTCTGGTGTGTTGGGGTATCTGGGACTTGCTGTGGTGGGAGAACTGGATTCTGATGTTGCCATGTGGCCTTGGTTTCTTTTGGTTTGGTTTTTGTGCTTGCCTTTCGCCATCTGGTTATCTCTGGTGTTAGTTGGTCTTACTGTCTCTGGATGGAGTTTGTTCCTCCTGTGGACCTGACGCCATCTGGATCTGCGAGTCTCCTCTTCTGCTCTCTCGTGCATTTCCCAGGCTCCCTTTCTCTAAAAATATTTTCTTCTTTAATATATATAATATTTTAATTAATTCTCTGAGAATTTCATATAATGTATTTATATTATAATCACCCTTATATTATATATAATATAATACATTATATTCATACCTCCAGTTCCTTTCTCCTCTACCCCAACCTTTCTATTTCCATATCTTCTTGTTTTCTTTGTTTTTGAAACATATTTTCTCGTGAAGCAGACAGGAGAAAGCATATTCTTCTAAAGCAAGATGGTGAACAGACACGTGAGGAAGGATTCTTTGCTTAGAGCACACATGTATTGGTCCACCTTATTTCATGTACCTGGGCTCCATTTGTAGGGACTCCATAGAGAGAAATGCACCAAAAAGCTTCTTTTGGTGTGTGTCGGCTTCTTGCCACTTCCAAGGACTTGGGCAGATTGGCAGAGTGATGTCAGCTGAGACAGAGACAGACTCACATGCTGTGACAAGACCCATGGAGGGCATGTGATGTTTGGAGTGAGTATAAATAAGATTCCACACTCACAGAGGCTGAGCTTGGCTTGCTTATAGATGTATAGAGTTAGCTTGCAACACTTGTTCTAGAGTCTTTGATGATCTTTGCTTTGCTGAGAGAGGCTGGTCCAAGGACTTCTCCTGGCATTCCTGCTGGTCCTTCCTGCTGACTAGTGCTGAGACTGAGGCTGAGGCCCATCTGTCTCTGCTAGGTAGTGCCATCGCTGCTGATTTGTTATCTGACTCTATTGAACTTGACTGCTGGTATACCTGTGAAGTGTTTTCAAGTGGATTGAGCTGCTGTTGGTGACCTGTGAACCCGAACTGCTAACTTTCAGACAACAAAGACAGGAATTTGCTCCAAAGAGCCATTTTTAAATTAATCCACTTCCCCTGTATCCTTTCTTTTCCACAACCTCTGGTGGGTGGTGCGTTAAAGGGAGGTTAAAGTGTTTAAGAACCATCATTAAAAAATAAAGGTTGATGTCCTTCAGTAGAGGAATGGACACAGAAAATGTGGTACATTTACACAGTGGAGTACTACTCAGCTATTAAAAACAATAAATTCATGAAATACTTAGGCAAATGGATGGAACTAGAAAATATCAACCTGAGGTAACCCAATCACAAAAGAACACACATGGTATGCACTCACTGATAAGTGGATATTAGCCAGAATCTCAGAATACCAAGATACAACTCACAGACCACATGAAGCTCAAGAAAAAGGAAGACCAGTGTGGATGCTCTGGTCCTTCTTAGAAGGGGGAACAAAATATTCACAGAAGCAAATACAGAGACAAAGTGTGGAGCAGAGACTGAAGGAAAGGCCACCCAGAGACCGGCTCACCTGGGGATCCATCCCATATACAGTCACCAAACACAGACACTATTATGGGTGCCAGCAAGTGCTTACTGACAGGAGCCTGATATAACTGTGTCCTGAGAGGATCTGCCAGTGCCCGACAAATACAGAGGCAGGTACTCACAGCCAACCACTCAACTGAGCACGGGGTCTCCAATGGAGGAGTTAGAGAAAGGACTGAAGGAGTTGCCTCTTCCTCCCACGTGCTGGGATTACAGGCGTGTGCCACCACTGCCTGGCTAAAATGTAATCTTAAAAATAAAAAGTAAAATGGATGATCTCTAAGAATCTGGTGTTTTGTATAACATATGCAGAGTCCCTTGTGTTTTATGACTTCAGAGATCAGGAAATCTGTAATATACAGGACAAGCCACAGACTAGCAGCTCGTGAAATAACAGTTGGCAGTTTGAAGCAGAAGATATTTAGCTTATAGACCTAGGAAGAACTGATGCTGTGAATGAGGTCTTCAGGAAATCCGCATGTTGACAACTGCTTCCATTTCCCTGCTTCAGTTCAGGTTCAACCTTGCTACCCTAAAACCAATAAGATAGCCTGTAGGTCAGAAGGCTAGGTAGATGCTAGGGGGTGATTGACCCAGAGTCAGACCAGTAGGAACAGAATGTTTGAAACGTAGCATGAAAAAGAAATGTTAATAGCATGCTTGTCACTCAGTAAGAATAAAGCATGTTCGAGAACAATGCCTGCAATGCAGCACACAGTGAGAACAGTGGTAACACCATGTTGGCAGTGAGAAAGAACAGCACTAGCACACTCTTTTCACGTTGTAGGAGCCAGGGTTGAAGAAGCTGCAGAGATGTCTCAGTAGTGTAAAGTGCTTTCTGCTTTCCCAGAGGACCTACGTGGGGAGCCCATCATTCACATTAGACAGCTCGCAACCAATTGTAGCTCCATCATCTCTGAGGAATCCAGTGTTGTCTTCTGGCCTCTGTAGCTTCATCCCCACCCCACCCACCCCACATGCACTTACACATTCCTTAAACACCCATGGGCCAACACACACACATATTGGTAAAAATAAATAATAAGTCTTAAGAAAACAGAGAAGCAGATTTGGGGACACTGACACTGAACCCTTCACTGTGGGAAATATTCATTTCACTTAGCTGTACGTTGATATTCAAGATTCTAATGGAGTGCCTGTGCTCTGGAGTGACTGCTATATTCTCATCATCAACTTTTCCCTCTGTCTGGGGCTGAGAAAAGAAACATTAGTGACTTTCCATAGCTGCTCAACCAGTCAGTAAGTCTTCCTGCTGCCCAGCAATGATTTCACATTCTCCTTCTAGCCCATATCAGAGCCTGCATGCACACTAAGCAAACCCTCTGCTCAGGTCGCAGAGACAGCCTCATCTGGTTTCTATGCTGCCTGCACATTGAGACCCAGAACGCCCTGGGTAAGGAAGGCTCTTACTATCCAGAACATTGGTAGAGAAAATCATGAGATATTTCATTGAGACTCGACGCTTCACTTCAATGGATTTGAATAAGTCGATCACTGTGACATAGGAAAAGGGTACATTTCACTTAAAGGTTGTTGAGAGATGGTGAGGCTTCACTTACAGATTTAGTTATTCTCTTCAGGTTTTTTTTTTTTTTTTGCACCGTTAAAATGTCAGGAGATGCTTTCTGTTTGGCAGCTTGTGGGTCCTGGTACTCTTCTTGAGGCCTGGTGTGCAGAAAGGTTGCCAAATGAGGGCTGGTTCAGGAAAGAGGTGTTAATTCCCATTGCATCAGAAAAGCAGGGAACTTCTTCTATCCACAAGGCTATGGGCCTTCCCCCTGTTCTCTTCTGATATGTCTGGTTTAAAAAGAGATGATTTTAGAATAAAAGCAATACTGTTCCAAGCTTATTCGCTCTATGAGCTTCTGGCCCCTCCCATTTTCATATGCAGATTTCCCCTCTCTTCCCTCACTACGACATTGACCTATCCATATTTCATTTAGCATGATATTGTGAAGGTGATGCTGTATATAAGATACTTAGTAGAGCAAGCTGTATTCCAGGTTATCCTGGAGAGAGAATTTTTGTGAGCAATTGTGTTCTGAGGCTCTTGGGATTTCATGATAAGCTTGTAAGAGTATTTGAATAAACAAGTCTTTAACTATATCCCATGGACTAATGATGTAAAGTCCAGAGTGTGTTGAAGACTTTTCCAGTGCCACATGGGTTTTTAGATCGAGGACAAAGGAGAGTGTGATTGCAAAGTACTGTTTTAACCTCTGAGGCAGTGCTGCAGCTCATCTCTCCATACAGCCCTGCCTTTGTGCAGAGCCTGTGTCACACAACCAGATCCCAACACAGAACAGGCAAGGAAGCCAGGAGGTGTTTACAAATTCATTTCTGGCATCTGATGCCTTTTTACTGTGTCCCTGAGATCCAAACACTTTCCATTGGGTGTGCTGAGATCTCTGAGCCCTTCCAAAATCAGGTGAACCTGTCATTGCATTTAAGTTATCCCCTCCCTGTGCTGCTTCCTTCTGCATCTGTTAACTATTACAGATACATATGAGTTGTGTTTCTACCGTACTTTCAAAGTTACAAACATCTTCTCATGCATTTTCTTTTTCTCATGTTTTAAAGCATATATTGCTTATACTTAATATTGAGTTTCATTATAACAGGTTCACATATGAATATATTTTGATGTCATTCACTCCACATTATGCTCTGCCGACTGCCTCCCACTCATACTGATGTCCTTTCCCATCTCAGTCACTTTTCCTTTTTACTTTCATGCTGGCTTCTTTGAGGGGGAAACCAATGGTTTTGATTAGGATTTCTTAGCAGAGCCTCGGCAACGGGTTATTTATATTGCATGTGCCGCTTATCCCCACTCCTTGGGTAAAAGCTCCCTAGGGAAGAATGGAAACTGTTAACTGCCTAAAATTGCCCTGGGGATGACAGAGCCTGGTGAGCCCCTGCCTTCAAGAGAAATAAAAAAAATTCCTTTTACAGAATGTATTCTTTAAGTAACTTCATGTAGTTAGCATCCAAAGGTGGACTTTTGCTATGATGTGCTCTGTAAGTGCATATCATATTTTTCTCACATTTCTCCTGCCATTTCCTTTGCTGTGCCGTCTGTAGACAATTCATCGCATGAAAGAGTCTTAGGAATTCATCCCCTTCTTCATCTCATTATAGTCACTGCTTCAGTCAACCCTTACCAAGTTTATTCTTTCTCAGTAAATTTTAATGTATTATATAAAAATTAATCAACACAACAAATTGCATGTATTTCTGGGTACATGGAAGCTTCCATCCATGTATGTGCATATCTTAGTTCTGTAAATTTTTTTGTAATTTTGATTTTTTTCTGGAGAGAGAGAGAGAGAGACAGACAGAGAGAGAGAGAGAGAGAGAGAGAGAGAGAGAGAGAGAGAGAGAGAACCTGAGCTAAAGGATTCTTTTGTGCCAGGCTATTACATAACTTACATTACAGTGTTGTGCTATGGAGTCACTCTATGTGTGTGTGTGTGTGTGTGTGTATGTGTGTGTGTGTGTGTGTGTGTGTGTGTGTCTGTGTGTGAGTGTGTGTGTTTGCGTGCACTCCTGTTCTGAGGTAAAAGGGTAGAGCTAATGGTTGCAAGCTCAATGGAAGGCTGATGGCTCTCTGTTGTCTGTTCTATCATGAGGAAGAGAGGTACATCTGCTAATTTGAATGGATTTCAAGGCTGCTAGTTGGCTGTTTTCAAAAGAATTGTGACAAAGAGCTATGATCTCTGATACTACCAGACCATGTGTCATTTCATGCTGAAGTGTTTAGTGACATCAGTCAAAGCTGAAGTCATTGGGTAGTTTTGGAGAATACACATTCTGGGGTATCTGGGAACATGAAGATTGTAGCTTTATCCAAAAGAATGTAGCAAAGTTAGTCCCTCAGACTGAGGCTATTTGGCATTGTCTTAGATTGAAGAAATCTCAAGACAAAGAACTTGGGTGGTCTACGTAGGCTCCTTAGAGATCTAACTGTTCCATTTTAACTTGGTGTGTGTCTCAGAGAGAACCTACCTTAGACAAGAAGGGATCAAGAAGTGTTTTTCCAGGAAGAGACCAAGGAACTTAAAAACAGCTGTCTCTGGAGGATCAAACAACTAGGGTAACAAAAGGGCCCTTGAATGCTCAAAGAAATTGGGTGGGGCAAGCAAGGGAGGAATGGAAGGAGCTGCTCTGGAGTTCCATTGCTGGGAGTACTTTACAACAAAGATGTTGTCCTTGAATGTTTCTGCCTAAATTAGCATCTTTGATCTTCCTGTCACTCGGGATTCACTCACCTGTTGAACATGCCTATGGATACCAGAGGCTTCCCTTATATCTAAATGGTATTATTCCAACCAGATGTGCAGTTCTTCATGTAAAGGAATGATCTTCATGCTGAAGCTGAAGGGGTTTAAAAGGGGAGAGTATAGGGGGTTAGGGGAGTGTGGCAAGGCGGCGTGGGGGAAGGTGTCCAGGCGGGCCCTTGCCTGGGCACCTCTGCCCCTGAGGGACCACACACACAGGCATAGTATAGAATAGAGTTTATTCAGAGTAGGGGATGGAAGTTAGTGGTAGAGAGGGGGCAGAGAGAGAGAGGGAGAGAGAGAGAGAAAGAGGGAGAGAGAGAGAGAGAAAGACAGAGAGAGAGAGAGAGAGAGAGAGAGAGAGAGAATAGAGAGAGAGAATAGAGAGAGTGGAGGCCGGCCATGACCATGTGGAGGGGGGAAGAGCCCAAGGGGCAGAGAGGTGAGAGAGTGTGGGAGAGTGGAGAGCAAAGAGTGAGAGGAGGGGCAAGTAGCCCCTCTTATAGTGCGAGATCTCTGGGGCGGAGCATACCTGGCTATTGCCAGGTAGGTGTGGGGTGGAGCTTAGACAAAACATCAACAGAAGCTCCCCACCTCAATCCTTCACCTCAGTCTCTTTCTACCATAGGTGATCAATCTTACCATTTCTATGCAGTAATATAACAAACTTTCAATAGTTTATAAAGGTAGTATTAGAGTTTAGAAACACAACTTTGTATGCCTTTTCCTCAAAGACCCCAGAACTTGAAGCATATTTACTATTTGTTTTATGATAACTTTCTGATCAATAGTAGGAAAGATCAGGCTGTTGATTAGAATTTGTGTGTTCTCTACTTGGTTTCTAAGAAACCGCAGTAAGAGATACTCTCCTAAACTAGTTACATGTGACAATGATGACCCCCTCCCCCCATAACATGCCCTATGCTTTAGTTCCAGAGATCAGATCTCCCAAATTGGACCTCGCCAGAGTTAGAGTGTCCATTTTTCTGGAAGGGAAAGAGTCCATGACCAATGCGCCCCACAATTTCTCTCGTTTTGATTTTGCTTTGTTCTAAAAGGGAATTGCTTGTTTAAATCGACAGTTCTGAGATTCCTTATATAGCCTTATATACAATACATGTGTCTTTATGCTTGCATGTACACGTGTGTGTGTGTAGGACTGAGCTATCCATTGTGGCTACATGTGCACAGATAAAATCGGATGATCTGCTTGTCCTCTACTCTCAGTTCTGGAATTGCAAGCATGTAGGGTCATGGTTGTAATCATAATGAATATACAAACATATTATCCACGCTAACCCAGCAAGCACATTTCCCACTGCTTTGGTTGGTATACTATTGCTGTGAAGAGACATTATCACCATGGCGATTCTTTTTGCTTTTTAAATATTTATTATAAACAAAATTTTTGAAACATTTATATCCATGTGCTCACTCATTTAACATAGCAATCAGTATTTTTCAGTTTTTGGACAACCATGTTTTTACTGAAAAAGGAATTAAAAACACTTTATGATAAAATTGAAGATTTACATGGAAAATATTTCTGATAAAATAGAAGAGATATATAGAAAAGCACATTAAAATGGACAGTTTTCATGGAAAAATTAACGAGTAAAGTGGTAGACATAAAAACATTGCTAAATCAATTGAAAAATGAAATAGAAATATTTTATGATAGAATTGAAGATTTATGGGGAAAATATTTCTGATAAATTGTAGCAAAAGGTAGAAAAACATGTTAAAATGGAAGATTAGCATGAAAAATTTTATATAGATATAATAATGGTAGGCATAAAAGTATTCCTAAGTTGACTGAAAGTGGAATTATAAACATTTCCTGATAAAAGTGAAGATTTACGTGGAAAATACATGTAAATTACATTTACATCATAAAATTGAAGAAATATATATATATATACAGAAAAACAGGTTAAAATTGAAGATTACCATGAAAAACTATACAGATAAAATGATAGGCATAAAGTAATTCTATATTAATTAAAAGTGGAATTATAAACATTTTCAGGTAAAACTGAAGATTTTCATGGAAAATATTTCTGATAAAATTCAAGAAATAAATAGAAAAACATGTTAAAGTTAAGTATTTCATAGAAAATTATACACATAAAATGATAGCTATAAAAACCTTTCTAAATTAATTGAAGTTGGAATTAAAAACTTTTTTGTGATAAAATCAGAGATTTACATGGAAAACATTTCTGAGAAAACAGAAGAAATATATAGAAAAACATGTTCGAATTGAAGATTATCATGAGAAATAATGCAGATAGAATGGTAGACATAAAAACATCACTAAATTAATTGAAAGGAATTACAAACATTTTCTGATAAAATTGAAGATTCTGAAAATGGAGTGTTCCCTCCCCCAGGGGTTGGAGCTGGGCTTTCGCATCTCTGCATTATCATCAGTTCTCAGCCCATGAAGTCCCTGGCCCTTTGTTCTTAATAGAACAATACAGCTTCCTGCTTTCACCTGGGAGCCATGGCCAGCCACCACCTGGAGCATCTGTGGATCTGCCAGACTTGCAGTTTCCTGAACCCAGCAAGGCCACCTGCTGACAGTGGAGCCAATGGAGCACCAGACTGCTTCCCCAGAACTCGCCCTGGGGTCTAGGAGGACGGCTTGCCCAGACTGTTATATTGTCAGACCTCCATTAAAAACTTTGGCCTTGATCAGCAATCCCGTTGTTCTGACTCTCGTTCTCCCCCCACCCCCCATTTATTCCACAGCTTCTCTTGAAGGAACCCAGTTCAGTAGCTGCTAGCAGCTACTATGGAGGTGAGAGATCTCCACCTTCTCTATGGACGGGAACAGCTAGGAGCACCATGACAACTCTTATAAAGGAAAAACATTTACTTGCAACTGATTTACAGCTCAGAGGTTCAGTCCATTATCATCCTGTCGGGAAGCATAGCAGCATGCAGGCTGGTGTGCTGGTGAGGCAGCAGGCATCAGGGGAGGGGGAGAGAGAGAGGTGAGAGGTGCGAGAGGGAAACTGGGCCTGGCCTGAGCATTTGAAACCCCACAAAGCCTATTCCTCATGACACACTTCCTCCATCACGGCCACATCTACTGCAACAAGGCCACTCCCTAAACATTCAAATATGAGTCTATGCGGGCCATT
Organism: Apodemus sylvaticus; assembly: GCF_947179515.1. Classification (NCBI taxonomy): domain Eukaryota; kingdom Metazoa; phylum Chordata; class Mammalia; order Rodentia; family Muridae; genus Apodemus; species Apodemus sylvaticus. The sequence goes on along the minus strand of NC_067495.1, from coordinate 11,674,578 downwards.
CGTATTCAAAGCACCCACTGACACATCTCTCAGACCCCAAATGTTCCTGAAAATTCTTCTATCAGGAAGCTAATTAGCTCATAATATGACAAATTCAATCTCAGTCAATATTTCAGTATAAACGAGATACACCTAAATTGTTTTCTACAGTGTAACTGAAATATCATCCAACTCATTTCCTAATATTGTCCTTATTATTATCTGAAACCTCCTGAGCATGACCTCCAGTGCTTGCATTCCTACCCCAGTTCTCACCTTTACAGTGCCTACTAATCTGTGCTTATAATAGTATATGCTTTTCTCTGGACAGTATTTCCAAACACACATTTATTCTTTACACAAACCAGTTGAAGGCTGAAGAACCCCACTGCTCCACTTACCAGAGCAATGACTCCCCTTCTGGATGAGAACTTCTTTTTTTTTGAACTTACTACATTATTTGTACAAAGACCTGAAAGATGCAACTGAAGTGAGAATTTATTTAGACTTGTGATTGATAGGTGGAGGCCGGGAAGCTATGACTCTGTCTGCAGGAGCTCATGGGACGACTCATTTACCCCATGATGGTGAACCAGAACACAGAGGGTATGGGCAGGGAAACTATCTGGCCTGGAGCCCCTTATGTACCATTCCGATGTCCCAGTGTCTAACAACAAGGCCTCGTGTCCAAAAGGTTTCAAAACATTCCACAATGGCACCCCTGATTGCAGCCAAAGTGCCAACACCTGAGTGTCTTAGTGGACACTTCACATTTAAACTGTAACAGACTCTGCTGTTTTACTTTTTTTACTCAATTTCAACATGTGGCAATCCAACCTGTTCACGTTTGGCGTACATATTTATTCTACGTTTGAGCACATTTGCTATGTTGCCAGTTCTAGCACACATTAATGTTAAAGCTTATAAGATGCACCATGACTGCTGGGTTGGTGGTGTGAACCTGGTGCAGACCACTGCGGGCCCTGTGCTTGCTGCTTTGGTCTCTGCGAGCCCCTGTGAGCCCTGCTTAATTGATTCACTGGGCCATGTTCTCTTGGTGTCCACCATCCCCTCTGACTCATTTGATCTTTCATTTCAATCTTCCGTGAGATTCCTTGAGGCTCTGAGGGGAGGGACCCGAGGAAGACCTCCAATTTAGACTCTCTCCACACAATGGCTGTGGGCGTCTGCACCTGCTTCCATCTGCTGTCAAAAGAAGCATCTCTGATGACGGCTGCACAAAGTACCGATTTATGAGTATATCAGGAAAGCAATAGGAATCATTTCATTGAATTTTGGGGGTAGTTGTGTTTGGACTAGGACTCTGGGCTATCTAGTGTCTGGTTCCTGGCCATCTGGACAGCAAGGGCTCCCTCTAGTGGCATAGGCCTCAAATTAAACCCATTCAAGTTTATATATATTTTTATTTTCTATATTCTTTGTTTACATTACAAAAGCTTTCCCCTTTCCCAGTTCCCCCCTCCATATGTCCTATAAGTCCTCTTCTCTCCATCCATTCTCCTGTCTTTCCCCCTCCCTTTTCTCTGTCCTGGTACTCCCCTACAATGCTGGATTCAAGCCTTTCCAGGATTAGGGCCCTCTCCTTCCTTCTTCTTGGGAATCATTTGATATGCTAATTGTATCTTCACTATTCAGAGCTTCAGGGCTAATTAATATCCACTTATCAATGATTGCATTCCATGTATATTCTTTTGTGATTGCGTTACCTCACTTAGGATGATATTTTCCAGTTCCAACCATTTACCTAAAAAATTCATGAATTCATTGTTTTTAATTTCTGAGTAGTATTCCATTGTGTAAATATACCACATTTTCTGTATCCATTCCTCCATTGCGGGATATTTGGGTTCTGTCCAGCTTCTGGCTATTATAAATAAGGCTGCTATGAACATAGTGGAGCATGTGTCCTTATTGCATGCTGGGGAATCCTTTGGGTATATGCCCAGGAGTGGTATAGCAGGGTCCTCCGGAAGTGTCATGTCCAGTTTTCTGAGGAACAGCCAGACTGATTTCCAGAGTGGTTGTACCATCTTACAATCCCACCAGCAGTGGAGGAGTGTTCCTCTTTCTCCACATCCTCGCCAACACCTGCTGTCTCCTGAGTTTTTAACCCACAAGTTAAAGCCACTTCTACAAGTTCTGCATACCGCTATCCCAGAATATCTTGCAGGCAGGACAAATTGTAGGTCAAAGGTTTAGTGGCTGGATTAGGGTCCAGCCTTCTTTTTCCATAGCCTGCAGAGTGCCTTCTTGTGCCAAAGAGACTCGAACTTAGGGGTGAAGGCTCTGGGTATGGAGTCCTCAGCAATGGGGCCCCACTGTGAGTTTGAAAAGTGCGACCCTTTGTCCTAGCATCAGCCTGGGTTGTTTATGGAGCTTCACAGGACCCCTTGGGCCAACAACTCAACTGAATGTAACCCAACCCCATCACTGAAATCTTTGATTTTTTTTAAAGTCCAGTTCAGACTCTGTATCCTCCATGTCTAGATTCCAGGAAGTTTTCACTGCACGAGTTTTTCACACCATCCTCCAGATAACCTTTCCTCCATTCCAGCTGCTTCACCCTGCATTCTCTGTCTTCATCCCTTTATCTGATCCCTCCTGTTCCTGTCCTCAGCCATTCCCAGCCCACCCACAAAATTATTCTATTTCCCCTTCCCAGGGAGATCCACACGTCTCCCCACACCTAGTTTGCTCCTTTCAAATACTTTAGCTTGTGTCAAGTTGACATAAAACTATCCAGTACATGAACATATAAGTACTGGTGTTCTGGTGCAAGCAACTTCAGAGCTGTACAAGTGAACTTGTCAGCTTCTTTGTAAATGCAATTTAGATTTCATTGTACTGTGTTTCAGTCACATATCTGTGTTTTCCAAAGTTTCCCTGTGTACAGTTTCAGTTATATATGTGTCAGTAAAGAGCATATGATGAGGAGCATATGCTGTGCACTCCTACAGTATCATAGTTCAATCAGTGTCCTGGTGACATACTAAAATAATAGTCTCATGTGCTCTGTTTTTTTGTAAATCAGTGAGCACTTTTATTACAGTATTCTGAGCAAGACATTGGTATAGCAAAGCTCTACCTACCTTTAACGTTTAACTTGCTTTGTAACTGCATGTTTAATAATCCCTCTCCACTTAGGAACATAGGTGCAGTTGTTCTCATGCAAACAACTTAAGAGTTCCACAATAAAACATGTCCACTTTGTTTAAATGGAGGTTAGACTTAACTGCAGCAGTAGTACAGGGATATATGGTCGGTGTGTGGTATTTTAGTCATATGTGAGTCTGTCGTCCAAAGATGCCACTATGTATTACTTCAGTTATAGATGTGTGTGCTGTGCTCTCCCAGCCCATTAATACCCTGGGACACTCCCACAATAATAATCTCATCTCTTAACTTGTCTGTATCTTGGTCCTTGTATGGTATTCTAATATCATGTGTGTGGTTTTCTAAGATGCCACCCAGAACTGCTTCAATTTTAGACACAAATGCTGTGCTCCCATATTCCATTCCTGCTCAATCAGTGTGCTTGCAGCAGCACTACAATGATAATCTGACTTCATCTGCTTTCCTACGAATCAATCCTGACTTGCGTCACAGTAAATCATTGGTATAAGAGACTTCATGATGTTGGGAAACTGCAACAATTTTCACTGTGTTTTTTTTTAAAGATTTATTTATTTATTATATGTAAGTACATTGTAGCTGTCTTCAGACACTCCAGAAGAGGGTATCAGATCTCATTATGGATGCTTGAAAGCCACCATGGGGTTGCTGGGATTTGAACACAGGACCTTCAGAGGAGCAGTCAGTGCTCTTAACCACTGAGCCATCTCTCCAGCCCCTTTCACTGTGTTCTTAACAATTCGAGACTACCTAGGAATGTCTGCACTTCTTTTTTTTTCCTTTTTTAAAAATTTTCTATATTCTTTGTTTACATTCCAAATGATTTCCCCTTTCCCAGTTCCCCCTCCCCATATGTCCCATAAGCCTTCTTCTTAGAATGGGTGGAGACCCATTCTCCAATCACCCCCTCCCTTTTCTCTGTCCTGGTACTCCCCTACAATGCTGGATCAAGACTATCCAGGATCAGGGTCCTCTCCTTACTTCTTCATGGGAGTCATTTGTTATGCTAATTGTACCTTGGGTATTCAGGGCTTCTGGGCTAATTAATATCCACTTATCAGAGATTGCATTCCATGTGTATTCTTTTTTGATTGGGTTACTTCACTGAGGATGATATTTTCCACTTAAATTCTGATGTAAACAACAAAGTAGTTATATGAGTGTACTGATTCAGTGCCACAGTTAGAATCTCAGGTCCTCCACTTTCCTTTAAATCAATCACCTCTTATGTCACATTACATCTCTGTGAGTTGCATTGGTATAACAAAGTTCTTGATGTTGTAAAAGTAATATAATTTCCACTGTATTCTTTTTGTTTTTTGTTTTGCTTTTGAGATAGGATTCCTCTGTATAGCCCTGGCTGTCCTGGAACTAAATCTGTAGACCAGGGTGATGTGAACTCAGAGATTCGCCTGCCTCTGCCTCCCAAGTGCTGGGATTAAAGGCGTGCACCACCACTGCCCAACTTCCACTGCATACTTTTTAAAAATTTATTTAATGTATGACTGCTCTGCTGCATATACACGCAAATGCCAGAAGAGGGCATCTGATCCCCTTGTAGATGGTTGTCACCCACCATGTGATTGTTGGCAATTGAACTCAGGACCTCTGGAAGAGCAGCCAGTATTCTTAACCACTGAGCCATCTCTCCAGCCCCCTCCACTGTGTTCATAATAATCCTGATGTACTTAGGATTGTATTTGCTGTTGTTCAGATGTAAGCAATTTCAGAATTGTGTGAACAAAACAGTTCACTTACTAGCAAACAGAATTTAGATTTTATTGCAGTTGAACAATGTTGGTTTGGAGTCATTTAAGTCACAGGGACATGTGTTTTCAAAGAAGCCACAGCAAACTGCTTCATTTATCGATGTGTAAGGACTACTTTACTATTCCACTAAAGTTCAGCCATTGACCACTTGCACGTCTATAAAGACAATATCACCTGCTATCTTCCCAGTATATCAATCAGCACTTCTGCTACAGCACAGAACTGTATTTGTTGTGTTGGTATTGGAAAGTTCTTGCTCTTGCAATACTACTGCCCTTTTCCACACTGTTCTTCCCTATTCCATGGCACTGAAATCTATGTACTGCTGTCATGATGCAAACCACTTCAGAGGTGTGTAAGTTAGCAGGTATGCATTGTTGTTAAAGGAATTTCAATTTCTCCATGATAGAATTGCATCTGTTTTTCAAAACACCGATGAGAGTCACATGCACTTGTGTTTTCCAAGGCTGCCACCGGGTTCTCCTTCAGTTGCAGGCATGTTTTCCCTGCTGTCATGTAATCTTGTTCAGTTACTGTACTGGGGCGGTCCTCTGTTAATGAGCTCATGTATTTGCTTCTCTGTATATTGGCCACCACTTCTCTTACAGTCAGTGTATTACTGTGATGTTAACTGACAGGACAAACTTCTCGCTGTTGTAAATTTATTATCATTTTAACTGAGATCTTAACAATTCTAGTCCACTTAGGAACTTATGTGCTGGTGTTCTGAATCAAGCAGCTTCATAATCTAATGATTAAGCCTCTATCCTTTGTTATAGATGGCATTTAGATATCTTTGCACTAGTTTATACATTTGTATATACATTGGTATAGATGAATATGCCCTTGTGCAACATTTTAAATAACGTGTATTTTGTCCACAGAGAGTACTGTGTACTGCCTCAGTTACAGATGCACATGCTGTTGTCTCCTATACCATACCATTCTTGGTCAGTCAGAGTTCTGGTGTGGTGCTACAATTAGTATCACAGGTCCTGGAAGGTGAGAAACTCTCAGAACTCAAAGGGAGGGACCTTGAATGGCATGCATTACAGTGGGAGGGAGAACTTGTAGGGTCCACCTCCAGTGCAGGGACAGGACATCAAGTGGGGCGGAGACTGGGGTTGCCATCCCACAGTCAAAAACTCTGACCCATAATTGTTCCTGTCTGAAAGAACTGCAGGGGCAGAGATGGAGAGGAGACTGAGGGAAAGGAGGTTCAGTGACAGGCCCACATTGGGATCCAGCTCAAGGGGAGGCCCTGGGGCCTGAGACTGTTCCTGGTGCTGTGGTGTGCTTGCAGACTGGAGCCTCGCATGGCTGCCCTCCAAGAGTCCCAACAAGCAGCTGAAAGAGCCAGATGCAGATACCCAACCAATGGGCAGAAGCCTGGGGCTCCTGTGGTTGAATTGAGGAAAGGCTGGAAGAAGCTGAGGAGGAAGGAGACCCCATGGTAAGAACAGCAGTCTCGGCTGTTTGGATCCTCTGGATGGTGTTTGTATTCTTTCTGCTTGTTGCTGCAGACCTCTTCCCCCGGGGTCCCAGCGCAGTGGAGACAGGTTGCGCGTGGGCACCATGAACCACCTAGGCTCTGTGCAGTGGAAGATGCCGTGTGTGTTTGTGACGGACATAAAAGCTGAACCTTCAGCCAAGTGGGATCATCAGCCATTTAAAGTTTTGGCAACTGAAATACTAAGTGAAAAGGCATTTGATGCAGATGTGTACAATGCGGTTGCAACAGAAAAAGTGGACGGAACATGCTGCTATGTCACTAACTACAGAGGTCAGCCATACCGTTGGGCTCAACTAGGTAGAACACCTAACAAGCAAGCAGACAAAGATTTAAGAAATTTCTACATTCAAAAGAAAGCACAAAAGAGGAAGACTTCAAGCCTATCCCAGAGTGCTGGATACCAGCAAAGGAAATAGAAAAACAGAAGGGGAAGCCAGTACCTAATGAAAACAGGCACATTCCTGGTTGGGTACCAGTAGAAAAGAACAGCAAACAATATTGCTGGCACTCAACTGTAGTCAATTATGAGTTTGGAATTGCCCTGGTACTAAGGCACCATACTAATGATCCTGGAGTTTTGGAAATTAGTGTTGTTCCCCTGTCAGATCTCTTAGAGCAAACTCTGGAGCTGATAGGAACAAATATCAATGGAAACCCATATGGGCTAGGAAGCAAGAAATACCCATTACATTTTCTTACACCACATGGAGCATTCCAGGTTGGAAATCTGCCTACACTGAAACACAACGAACCTGCTGTCCTGGTTTGAAGACTGCAGAGAGGGTCAGATTGAAGGGATTGTGTGGCATTGCTGTGACGGCTTTTTAATTAAGGTCCACTGCCACCATCTTGCTTTATTCTGGCCACTTCCAGATACTTACATGAATACCAAACCAGTTATTATTAACATGAACCTGAACAAATATGACTGTGCTTTTGATAACCCGTCTTTGTTTAATCAGTTTTTGAAAGTAGATAAACAGAAATTTGATAGGCTCAAAGACATAATACTTGATGTGTAAAATGGAAATATTAGTTGGGATTATTGTGATTTTCTAATATTGACAAGTTTGTCGTGTTTACAGAGGTTGAACCTTCAATTTAATGTTGCTAGCTGTTTGGCAAAATATATGTCAACTTCTAAACAGGTTTCTACGTATCTATAGAAATCATAGTTAGAATTTGAATATCTTAACACAAAAATAAATATAAAATAATCAATTTTAAATAGTAAAACTGTTATAAGCTTACCCTTATGCTTTTCAAAATTTTAAGACATTATGAAAATAGGAATATTTATCATAGCTGTATAATCATATATTACTGAAGTCTTCAAAAATATAATTTTCTAACAAGTTAAAACTAAATATGATTTTATTTTTAAGCAAAATATACAATATTTTGAGATGTAAATTCTGTAGTTCTGGAACTGCTTGATTTCCAGCTGAGACTTAACCCATAAAATAGTTTTAAATCTAAAGTTAAACAAGTCATTAATAGATAGGGAAACTATTAGTACTTTCTCCATCCTCTGGCTGTTCAGAAACAACAAGAGGGCTAGACAGTTCAAATCCAAATTGTTCTGAAACTTTTTTTTAACTTCGCTTCTAATAGGATATTCTTTTTCATTTCTTCCTTATAATTGTACGTCAGCACTTCAATTTCTTCAAAAAATCAAGGATCAAATTTTTCAGTTCCCTTTTCAGCTTTTTAATTTCCTCCTAAAAGTTACATACAGGATACATGTTTTTGGTCTGAAATTTCGATTTAATAGTGAATACAAAAAACTCAAAATCTTAAGTATAAATATTTTTCTTTATATTTTACTGTTCAAGGTTCTGTTGTGCCATGTGAATAATGTACAAGCTGCTATCTTTGACTAAATTTTAAGATTGAATCTTTAAACAGCCTCAGATATTCTCAGGCAAGTGAAAGGGACTTTGCTTTTCACAACATTTAAGAGTTTTCAGTATTTTTAATGTTCTGATTTTTTATTTTTTATATATAATATTATGATCATGGAAACTCCGGGACGTGTAAAGGTTTAGCACCTGGGGAAGGAGGTGCATGCACTTGCACACAGAGCAGTGAGAAACAGCCAGTGCTCAGTTCCAGACCATTGTGTTTCTGGAGTCTTAAGGAAGGGAACAGAAATGATTTAAGGGGAAGATCCCTGAAAATAATTTTGAAAGGTACTTAGAAAACTCTTTCCCCAGCATGACTCAAAAATTACAAAAATAGTTTTTAAAAACTATTAAGACATGTGCATTGGTTACAATTTAAAACAATTTTTTTTGATTTTTTTGGGACAGAGTTTCTCTGTGTAGCCCCTGGCTGTCCTGAAACTCACTCTGTACTCCAGGCTGGCCTCGAACTCAAAATCTACCTATCTCTTAAAAATAAATTTATTCTTTAGTCCTTTCTGTTTCTTTGTCTGCTTTTTTTGTAGTTGAGAGTTGTTTAATAAAAAGATGTCATGAGTCAAATTTAAAAAAAAAGAAAGCAATCTCAACTGACCTGGACCCCTGAGATATCTCAGACACTAACCAGGCAGCATACAGCAGCTGATATGAGGCCCACAACACATATACAGCAGAGGACTGCTGGGTCTGTCCTCAGTGAAAGAAGATGCACCTAATTCTCGAGTGACTTGTGGCCCAGGGAGTGGGGAGGTCTGTGTGTGTGTAGGAACATTGAATTGGACACAGGACATGGGGAAAGGAGGTATGGGATGGGTCACAGGAAGGAAGACAGACCTTAAAGGGGATGAAGTCTGGACAATAAAAAGGATTAAAATTTTATTAAAAATAGAAAGTAACATTTCTTCTAACACCAAAAATAAATAATAAAAATAAAATAATAAATAAAATAAATCGCATGTCCTGTACTTTCCCTTAAGGCCAACAGTATTTTTGTCAGCTGCATAGGTATAAGGACATTCTCATTATTGTAAAAGTGCTTTCATTTCCCTCGTATTCTGAACAAACCTGGTCCACTTCAGAACATATGTGTTGGTGGGGGTTTTTTGTTGATGTTAACAAGATAAAATATAGTGACTTAAACAAAGCCCATTACATTGGAACTGGACATGGCAAACCAGTACAAGAGCCTCAAGAGAAGGCACAAGAATCAGACCCACTCCTTCATATACGGAGGAATCCCATAAAAATACTAAACTGAGGCTTAGGGGATAGTTAAGTGGTTTAGAGCACTGACTGCTTTTCCAGAGTCCCTGAGTTCAAATCCCAGCAACCACATGGTGGCTCACAACCACCTGTAATGAGATCTGATGCCCTCTTCTGGTGTGTCTGAAGATGACAGTGAACTCATGTACAAAAGTAAGTAAGTAACTAAGTAAACAAACAAGCAAACAAATAGATAAATAAATCTTAACAAAAAAAATACTAAACTGTGAGTACACCAAGTAAGCCTTTGTCAGATCCATACTTCTCCTACTGCACCTGAGATCCGGTCCCCCAGTCTCATCCCCAGATGGGTAGCAGAAAACCTGCTGCAGTCTCTGACCTCTCTGACCCCATCTGCCAGTGGTCACAAAGACCTGTGCCCCGAACCTCTCTCCCCCAACTCAGCTCATTATCTCTGCCTCTAGCACCAGCAGGCTTTCCCTGGGAACATTCCAGCTGAACAGGCCAGGGAAATCTGTTCACGGAAAATTTCCTATCAGACAGCACACAGGCGCCACACTCTCCCAAAGTCCAGGAAGAAGCAGAAACCAAGGAAGCAAACATTGACTCAACAGAGACAACAGCAGATATCATGATCCAGGCCCATATGCACCTATGACTGCACAAGGATAGGAAAGAAAAGCACAGCATACTTGCCCCTCAAAAACTGAAGCAGGACACTTGCAAAAGCTGATGTGCTACTACTGCAGCTACTCTTAAATTCTGTCACAAGAAAGCACGTGGGATTGCTTCTGAAGCACTGAGTCTGCTTGCTTCAGAAGAGCAGTGCATGCATTCCTAAGTACAATAAGATTGTTAAGAGCACAGAGAAAAATGGTGGAAAATTTTATAATAGCAAGGACTTTGTTCTGCCAATGAACATTACAACTGAGGAGTGCTCTACCACAAAGGGACAGACAGGGCTTGACCTGGAGAAATGCAGAGGAGATCAGATTATTATTTTATCCCTGCACCAGGACACTGATTGAACAAGAAGAAGAAAAGAGAGCACAGCATGTGCTTCCATAGCTGAAGCTGTACACAGAGGAATTTTGGGGAAATACCCACAGGTGATATTGAAATACCACACGTGAGCATGCTGGCCTATACCTGGGTACTGCTCCTGCAGTGATGTGCAAACTCCATTTACAAGGAAGCAAGAGTACTGCTACAACTGCCAAGCTGCTTGCTTCGGCACAGCAGCACTTATGTTGCTAGCTAGACCAGGATTGTAAGAGCACAGGGAAAATGGAATCACTTTTACAGCAGCAAGAGCTTTGTTATACCGATGGACTTTACAGCAGAGAAGTACTGTCACCCAAGTCAGCACAGATTTACAGAAAGGCAGAGAAAATGAGAATATTCCTGTAGCATTGCTGCAGGATGCTGGCTGAACAAGAATGGAACAGGAGAGCACAGCTTATGTGTCCAAGTCTCATGCAGTACACAGTGGCACCTTTGGAAATCACAGCCATGTGATTCTGAAAGTGCTACACAAGTGTACACAGTGATATCTCAACTCCATCCTCAACAAATACATGAGATTACTCACAAAACTATGAAGTTGTGTGCTTCAGAAAAGCACTCTACACATTCCTAAGTAGATTGGGTTTGTTAAGAACATAGTGATCATTTTTTTAAACCAGTAGTATTTAGTTTTTCCCCAGGCCATCTATTCTCTGGAAGTAACTATAAGATGGCTCCTAGTGATACTCTGCCATATTCATAAATCAATGTCTCATTCAGCCATACCCAAAGAAGTTTGCATCTGCATCAGAAGGGAAAAATATGCAATGACCAGAACACACACACATACACACACACACACACACACACACACACACACACACACATACATGCACTTGCACACACATGCTCAGAGAAAGAGAGAAAGAGAGAGAGAGAGAGAGAGAGAGAGAGAGAGAGAGAGAGAGAGCGAGAGAGAGAGAGAGTGAGAGAGAGAGAGAGAGAGAGAGAGACAGATGGATGGACAGGCAGACAGACAGACGGACAGACAGACAGACGGACAGACAGACAGACAGACAGACAGACACCTTGGAACACAGAGCCTTAAATGAGATGTCTCCATCAAATCCCTGCCCCCAGAGTTCAGGGAAGCCCACAGAGTGTAAGAGATGGAGGGGATGGAGGACACCAAGACGGAGGGCATGATGCCCTCTAAGTCCACATGGCCAACTCTCATAGGAACTCACAGAGACTGAAGCAGCAAGCCCAGTCCCTAAACCAGTCTGCAGATGAGCCTTTGCATCCATACTATAATTTTCAGCTTAAAGCTTTGAAGGGACGCCTGAATGTGTGCTCAAGGGAGTCTCTGATTCTTTGCCCGCTCCTGGGGTTCTCTTATTCTTTTGTTAGCTTCTCATCTCCACCTTTCATATGATGCCTTTCTTTTTATCTTATTATATTTTATTTTGTTATGTTTGTGGTTATCTCTAAGGAGCCAGTTCTTTTCTAAGGAGAGACAGAAAGGAAGAGATGGCAGAGGAAGTGGAGAGGAACTCTGAGGTGTTGAGAGGGAAAAGGTATTCTGAGTATATAGTATGACAAAAGAACCTGTGTTTAACAAAAACAAAAGGTGAGCAAAAAATAACCTGGAACGTTTACAGACAACAGGAAATGAAACATAACATCATGCAAGCCATGTGAATTAGTTAGGGTCTTACTGCTGTGAACAGACACCATGACCAAGGCAACTCTCATAAGGACAGCATTTAATTGGGGCTGGCTTACAGGTTTAGATGTTCAGTCCATTATCATCAAGGCAGGAACATGGCAGCATCCAGGCAGGCATGGTGCAGGAGGAGTTGAGAGTTCTGCATCTATCTGAAGGCTGCTAGTGAAAGACTAGCTTCTGGAAAGCTAGGACGAGGGTCTTATAGCCCACACTCACCTCCAACAAGGCCACACCCTCTAATAGTGCCACACCCAGGGCTGAGCATATAGAAACCATCAGACCATGCTCACAAATTGAAGAAGGTGAGAAAGAAAGAATGTTGTCACACTTTCACAACAAGAGCTTTGTAATAGCAATGGTGTTACAACAGAGAAGGGCTGTTTCACAGGAGGGAAACATGACTTACAGGAAAGCAGAGGAAATGATATGCTTTTCAAAGCATTGTGCCAGGACACTGATTGAACAAGAGTGGAATAGAAGACAGCACATCACACAAGTATATAACTGAAACAGTACAGTGATATCCTTTCAAAGCATGCACACAGGACAAAGCACCTCAGAATGGCATATTTTCACACTATTATGTCGATGACAGATGCATCAATATCTAAACTCCATGACAACAAAGCTTACCAGATTCCTCATACAATTCTGAAGTTGCTTGCTTGAGAATAGCAGAGAGTTTGTTCACAGTGGAAGGGGATTTGTTAGGAACATGGTGAAAATGGAAACACTTTGCCAACACCATGAACTTCCTGAAACAGTGAATGGTAAGATGCACCAGTTGTGATCATAAGAAAGCAGCGTGAGAATGTGCTCCATGGGGTATGGGGAAGGGGGAGCATCAGCGGGGCCATGCTGAGGCTTCCCTTCCCACTCAGGACCAGCCACAGGAAGCTATAGTATAGAATAGAGTTCATTTTGGGCATGGGGAGGGGAGTTAAGGGGGTGGTAGAGGTAGAGAAAGGCAGAGAGAAGGAGAGTAGAGTAGAGGCCGGCCATGACCACGTGGAGAGAGGGGAAGGAGAGCAGGAAGGGAAGAGCCCAAGAGGGCAAGAGATGGGGAAAGAGGAGAGTAAGAGAGGCAAGAGAGGGGGGATGCAGGAGTGGGCACGCAGCCCCTGTTCTAGTGGGCCAGACCTACCTGGTTGTTGCCAAGGAACTGTGGGGAGGGGCATACCTGGCTATTGCAAGGTCCCTTTGTTGCCAGGTGACTGTGGGGTGGGGCTTAGCCAGAATCCTAGCACAAGTACTATAACTCAGGTCTGAATAGATTTACAGGAAAGTATTAAAAAGCACATTATAATGGCACTAAAATAGGCCAGTGGGTGGACAGGAATGGTAGAGAGGAGCACAGTATTCCCATTCACACCTGAATCAGCCCTCAGTGCCACTTTAGGAAAGCACATGAACGTGATATTGAATTGCAACCCAAGAGCGCATTGGCCTATACCCACTTACTGCTACTGCAGTGGTTTCTAAATGTCATCTGTAACGAAGCACAGGAGATTACTTGGACAAGTCTGAAGTTGGTTTCCAGAGAACTGTAATGCATAGGTTCCAGCATGGATAGTGATTGTCAACAACGCATTGAAAAGTATTGTCCTTGGACAGCAGGAAGATGTATGGCATAATGGTGGATGTCATGGAGATGTACTGTAATAGAAGTGGTGACTGACTTACAAAAGGGCAGATCCCTGACCTATGGCTGACTGAGTGACAAGAATGGAAGTGGAGAGCACAGCAAAAGCATCAGTCACTTAAGCAGGACAAAGAGGCTTCCTTGGAAAAACAAAAAGTTCCTGTGACTAAAGCAGCCAACGGTGGCATATTTGCAAACAGCAATGTGCTACTGCTGTAGAGTTATCTAAGCTCTGTCTACAACAGTGCTGGAGAGATTACTTCGGCAACTCTGAAGTTGCTTATTTGTGAACAGGAGCACCTAAGCCCCTAATGTACAGTGATTATTAAGGACACAGTGAAGATTATGCTACTTTTACAAAGCAGAACTTACTTTCCTAGATGCAGCTTACCAAGAAGCACTGTCCCTTACATGAGGATAACAGACAAGAAAGCAGAGGACCTGAGAATGCTCCAGTAGCACTTACCCAAACCCTGACTGAACAAGAATGGATAGGAGATCACAGCATAGGCCTGTATAACTGAAGCAGTGCTCTGTGGCATCCCTGCAGCACAAACTGACACGTGACTAAAACGCCTCACGATGGCACATTTGCAGAAATCTATGCACTGTTACAGCAGTGGTGACTCACCTAACTCCATTTACCAGGAAGCACAGGAGACTATGTGCTCGATCTAAAGTTGCTTGCTTCAGTACATCTCAAGTGGATCAGGATAGTTAAGAACACGGTTAAGGGGCTGACTGAAGATCTTCTCCTCTCCTGTTTCCCCAGATCCTAACTGCAGTCTCATCCCCAGCTCTTCTGAAGAATAATTATGGCAGCCTTAACTGCCCACCCTGCCCCTTGATTCCCTTTTCTGTGGTGTCCACAGATCTTCCCATTCCAACCTCCTTTGGTCCCAGCCTCCAAAACCCACAGCCACCCCCTGATAACCCAAGGAGGACTCCTGCCTGAGAAAGCAATTGACTGAAGTCTGAAGCCCAATTCATACTTCTTCTGTAACTCCACATCCAAACCTTCTCCCAGGTTTATCTTCAGCTGTGTAGCAGGAAACCTGCTGCAGTCTCTTTCCTCTCTGACCTCATCTTCAATGGATTCAAAATCTTTTCTCCCAAACTTCCTTTGCCCAACTCATTTCATTATCCATACAACAGCCAACCTCAGCAGGCTTTCAGGGGGAACAAAGCAGCTGAGCTGGCCAGGGAAATAGATTCACAGAATTTATCCTCTCAGGGAACACACAGCCATACACTTTCCTAAGTTCAGGGAGGAAGAAGCAGTGTGGAGAACTTTTTGGACCACTTCAAGAAATTTGGCAGTAAATCAAGTTTTGTTGATTGTTCACTATCTGATGGTGTTTATGTGTTGAAATCTAGCATGTCTGTGATAGTGGTCTATCAACCAGCTTTTGTTTTATTGCCTGTGAATATTACAGGACCTTGGTATTTTGAAAACAGCTTGCAGGTACTGAAAGAAGTGAGTCAGGCTTTAAGCAGAAGCAAGAGGGTAGTGGGCTTGATTATAGCTGGTATAGCAGCTTTAATTACATTGATAGCTAGCACCATTGCTTTTGCAATTGCTTTGACACAAGAAGTAAGTCACCTACTTTTGTTAATCATTAGGTAAAAATTGTTGCTAATGCTCTGAGTATCAGCAAGAAGATTTAAAGAGACATTTGGAACAGCGAATTGATGCTCATTATGATATTATTCAAATAATTAGAGAGGACGCCATCTTGAGTGTCATATTGAACACTAGTGTATTTGTGTCTCTTCTAATGTTTACAATGAGAGTTACTATAGTTGGGCAAAAGTTCAAAGACACTCTCAAGGTAATTGGCGTAATTCTTACACCTCTGTAGATGTTTTAACTTTGTATACTGAGATTTTGAATTTAAAGAATGCTGTTTCACTGCATTTTTATGCTGCAGAAATTGCTGATAAAATTATTCATGGCTCAAGGTCAGTATTTCCATCTTGGTCAAACTTAAAGAATGGCTTATACAGCTTGATCATGCATGTCCTGGGAATACTTCTACTCCTGCCCATTGTGGTAAACTTGTATTTGGCGGCCCAAATACATAGCTTGAAACTAAAAAGGGATTCCCAGAGAATCATTTACAGGCTCACAGCCAATGATGGGTAAATTCTGTACAGTGCCGTACCAACCTAGGGCAGAATGGCATTGCTTTTGAAAATGCTAATTCCACGACTGGCATGGAAGGCATTTTTCGTCAGAATAACCTAAGACAGAGTCAGTCTTGTTTATGAAATAAAAAGGAGAAATATGGAGAGCTTTTGGTGCAGGTTATAGAAATTTGGCAAGGCCTTGTCACTGGGCTCAAGGAAGTAGGCTCAGAAAAGAATATTCACATTTATGTAATGCAATGATCAAGGTGTAGACAGCCAAGGAATGTGTGACTTCCCTTTTGTCTTGGTAATCCTGATAAGACCCAGACCCAGTGACTTTGGGACTTTGTTTCTTTGCTTTTTTTTTTTTTTTTTTTGGTTGCTACCTGGTGTGATCTCTTTGTTCTTTACCTTGTTTAATCACTTTGTCTTTGATCAAAGAACTGACCCTATTCTCTGCTAGGACCTAAAATGGTATGAAAGCTGGCTTGAAAAAAATTAAAGCCACATAGGCCTTAGCACAAGTTGGAGTCATGTCATAATGTTGTCAATTCATCTTTTTCTTTTCAGTCTTCACTCCTGCCCTTGAGACCCTGAAGACTGACTGAGCTGGCTTGGTCCAAGCAGAAACAAAGGAACAGAAAACTCACCAAGCAAAGGAAAAACCAGATTCATCACCCAGAGCTATAAATGACTAGATTCGAGCATGAACACACAATCCTTCACAGCCTGGACAATATGCCTCCACTGGAGCCCGGCTCTCCTTCCACAGCAGTCCTGAATATTCCAACATAGCCAAAGTTCCAGAAAAGGTCCCTGAAACAGCCAGTAAGAAGGTGATAGAATGTCGTAATGCAGAAATAACACCTGAAAGAAATTTGGGCAAATACAAACATTGAAAAGAAATGAATAAAACTTTTCAAGTTCTGAACATGGAAGGAGAATTAATGAAGAAACCCAAAATGGATAAATTCTGGAAATGAAAAACTGAGAATATGGACAGAAACTACAGTGGCAAGTTTCACCAATGGAACACAAGAGCTGGAAGAAAGACTCTCAGGTATTGAAGACATGATAGAAGAAATGGATACAGCAACTCAAAAATGTTAAATTTAAAATCTAACAGAAAACATACAGGAAATCTCAGATACAATGAAAAGACCACATCTAAGATTAATAGGAACAGAGGAAAGAGAAGAAACCCATCTCAAAAGCAGAGGAAATATTTTAAACAAAATCATAAAAGAAAATTTTACAACATGATCAGTGAAGCAGCTTGGGTGGAAGTATTCCTGCCAGGTAGCTCCATAGCCTTCAGTGCACAATGCACCAGGAGAGAGTGATCTCCCAGCATTGCTTTCACTTCTGAGCTCAGAGGTGAGATCTCCACCTGTTCTCTGGAGGGGAAGAGCTAGGAGCACAGGGCCATATGATCAGTGGAGCAGCTTGGACAGAGGCCTTCAGGATTCCATTTATACCAAGGAGCCAGGTGTCTCCACAGCCTTCTGTGCACAGACCCTGACAGAAGAGAGTTGGTCTCCCAGGTGTATGGACACAGGCTTACAGGCCCACAGGAGGGACAAGCTCCATCCAGAGACAGCAAGACCAACCAGCACCAGAGGTAACCAGATGGTGAAAGGCAAGCACAAGCACCCTACCAACAGAAACCAAGGCTACCTGGCAACATCAGAATCCAGTTCTCCCACCACAACAAGTCCTGGATACCCCAACACACCAGAAAAGCAAGAGCTATATTAAAAATCATATCTCATGATGCTGTTTGAGGGTTTCAAGAAGGACTTAAATAACTCCCTTAAAGAAATACAGGAGAACAGGGGTCAACAGGTAAAAGCCCTTAAAGAGGAAACACAAAAATCCCTTAACGAAATAAGGGAGAACATGGGTCAACAGGCAGAAACCCTAAAAGAGGAAACACAAAAATCCTTTAAAGAATTACAGGAAAACACAAACAAGTGAAGGAACTAAACAAAACTATCTAGGATCTAAAAATGGAAGTTGAAACAAAGAAAAAAAATCTCAATGTGAGACATCTCTGGAGATAGAAAACCTTGGAAAGAATTCAGGAGTCGTAGATTCAAGAATCAACAACAGAATATAAGAGATAGAAGAAAGAATGTCAGGTGCTGAAGATACCATAGAAAACATTGACTCAACAGCCAAAGAAAATGCAAAATGCATAAAGCTTGTAACCCCAAACATCCAGGAAATCCAGGACACAATGAGAAGACCAAACCTAAGCATTATAGGTATAGAGGAAAGTGAAGATTTCCAACTTAAAGGGCCAGTAAATATCTTCAACAAAATCATAGAAGAAAACATCCCTAACCTAAGGAGAGAGATGTTATGCCCATGAACATAAAAGAAGCCTACAGAACACAAAACAGACTGCACCAGACCAGAAAGTCCTCCCAGCACATAATAATCAAAACAACAAATGCACTAAACAAAGAATATTAAAAGCAGTAAGGGGGAAAAGGGCAAGTAACTTATAAAGGCAGGCCTATCAGAATTACACCAGACTTCTCACCAGAGACCAAGAAAGCTTGAAGATCCTGGGCAGATGTCATACAAACCCTAAGAGAACACAAATGCCAGCCCAGGCTACTATACCCAGGAAAGCTCTCAATCACCATAGATGGAGAAACCAAGATAGTCCATGATAACACCAAATTTACACAATATCTTCCCACAAATCCAGCACAACAGAGGATAATTGATGGAAAATGCCAACACAAGGAGGGAAACTTCATCCTAGAAAAAGCAAGAAAGTAATCTTCTCCCAACAAAATCAAAAGAAGATACCCATACAGGCATAAAAATAACATCAAAAATAACAGGAAGCAACAATCACTATTCATTAACATCAATGGATTCAATTCCCCAATAAAAACAACATACACTAACAGAAATATTTTTCATGTAAATCTTCAATTTTCTCAGAAAATGTTTGTAATTCCTCTTTCAATTAATGTAGTAATTTTTATATGTCTACCATTTATCTGCATTATTTTTCGTGACAATCCCCAATTTTAACATGTTTTTATGTATTTCTATTTTATCAGAAATGTTTTCAATGTAACTCTCTGTTTTTACCACAAAATGTTTTTAATTCCACCTTCAATTAATTTAGAAATGTAATATTTGTCTACCATTTTATCTGTATAATTTAGGAAGAAGTAGTCAATTTTAATGTGTTTTTCTATATATTTCTTGAATTTTGTCAACATATTTTCCATGCAAATCTTCAATTTTACCTGAACATGTTTATGGTTCCAGTTTCAACCAACTTAGAATTATTTTATGCCTCTCATTTTATCTGTATAATTTTCCATGACAATCCTTGATTTTAACATGTTTTTCTACTTATTTCACAAATTTTATGAGAAATATTTTCCATGTAATCTTACATTCTATCATAAAATATTTCTACTTCCTTTTTCAATTAACTTAGCAATGTTTTTATGTCTACCCCTTTACTCTTCAATTTTCCATGAAAATTGTCCATTTTAACGTGTTTTTCTATATATCTCTTCTATTATATCAGAAATATTTTCCATATAAATCTTCAATTGTATCATAAAATGGTTTTACTTCCTTTTTCAATGAAAGAACATGCTTTTGAAAAGAAAGAAGAAAAAAAGAAACTTTTTCTAACCCAGAAGATGGAGATGCCAATAAAGGCATATGAAGCATACAGATGAGAAAATAGAATGGACCAGAAAAGGAAGTCTCTTGGCACAAGATAGTTTAAATATTAAATTTACACACACACACACACACACACACACACACACACACACACACATCTTTAAAAAAACAAAAGATGATGCATGTGGTAGACATACCACTAGTTCCAAAACTTGGCAACTAGGCAGAGCCAGGCAGATCTCTCTTGTGTGAGCTATCTAAATTTAAGCAAAAAGAATCATTACAGGGCTGTGTAAGTGAAAGGACCCTTAAGTAAGGCCAGGTATATGCACTCTATAGAAAGAGCAGGCCTTATTTCCATTCAGTTTATTACTTGCTTTGCTTCCTTCTGTGTGAGTTTATCCTGGCCTCCTTGGGCACTGCATGCCCATGGCACATCCGACACATTCTCAGTTACACACTCACACACATGATATTAAAAAATAAAGTATTTTATAAGATGTTCCTAAAGATACTTGGTGTCTTGGGCCTGGGCAGCATCGCCGAGGCTCTTCTCGGGACCAGGCTGCGTGGGCAGCTAGGCACCAGGATCCTAGCCTGCGCAGCCACCATAACCTCCGTCTCAGACTCACGGATATGCAGAAAATACGCATGGGCTTAACAGGATTTGGAGCATGGTTTTTTCTTTCTGTTCGTTGGAATGATTCTCTTTTTTTGACAAAGCAGTTGGAAATTGGATATTGGAAATGTTCTGTTTGTGGCCGGTTTGATTTTTGTGAGATTCACAAAAGAACATTCAGATTCTTCTTCTGGAAGCACAACATGAAAGTCACTAGATTTTCCTGGGCAGTGTGTTTGTGTTTCTTACTCGTTGGCCTTTCATAGGCATGATCTCTGAAATTTAGAGAGGGATTCTTTCTCTTGCTCAGGGCCATTTTTCCAGTGGTGGTTGGCTTTTTCAGAAGAGTGCCTGTCTTCAGATCCTTCCTAAATCTCCCTGGAATCAGATCATTCGTAGACAAAGTTTGAGAAAGCAACAATGGGATAATAACAAGGGAGCTGAAGAACTTTAAAAATGTATTATTTATAAAGCCGTTTTATGGTGCTTTTGGATCTTAAAAAAATGTTCCTAAAATAGGGGAAGTCCTACTTAAGCAATTAAAATAGACACTATCATCGGACCCTCATCTAGAATCAGGGACTTTTAGGAATTTATGGAGAATATCTTACACTGAAGCCTGTGCTTCTTGGAGCGCCCTGGAGTCTCCCGGGTCCCGGAGCGCCCACTCCACAGTGGCTCCACGAGCGCAGGTCGGTGCCACCTTCCTGCTGCAGCAGTGCAGCACTACACAACCATCTGTGACTTTGGATGTTCCACAGTCCTGGGTCTGAGCCTCCAAGGCTGCTTTTTTTCTGCCTTCTCGCCCAGAGTCCCTGCTCAGATACCCACCCAGGCTGCCTCCATTTTCTCAAGGAAGGTTCCTCGGCACTCTCCCTCCCGCACAGCATAGTGGAGCATGAGAGGGCTGCGTGCACGAGCAGCCAAGACATTTTTCCCAGACATAATTTCGCCAAGATGTCCAGTGACAGGCAAAGGTCAGACCATGAGAGCCCCAGCACCAGCTGTGGCAGTTCAGATGCAGACCGGGGAGACCCTGCTGCTCCAGAGCCTGGGGAACAGGAAGAAAGAAAACCTTCTGCCACCCAGCAGAAGAAAAACACCAAACTCTGTAGCAAAATGCCTTCTAAGTTACCCATTAATGCTAAAAGAATTCAGGAGCTACCTGAGATCTCCCTGGATCCTCCTCCTGACTACGGTGCTGGGCCTAAAGGAGATAATATTTATGAATGAAGGTCAACTATACTTACTTCACCAGCTTCTGCATATGAAGGTGGTGTCTTTTTTCCCTGGACATCACATTTTCTTCAGATTATCCACTTAGGCCACCAAAGGTTACCTTCCATACCAGAATCTATCACCACACCATCAACAGTCATGGAGTCATCTGCCTGAATTCTCTGAAAGACAGCTGGAGCCCTGTTTTGAATATTTCAAAGGATGTGTTCCCTATTTGCTCCCTTTTGACAGGTTGCAACCCCGTGGATGCTCTGGATGGAAGCACAGCCACTCAGTATTTGAACAACAGAGCAGAACATGGCAGGATAGCCAGACAGTGGACAGAGATATGCAACATAATTCACATAATTTGTATGCAGTGCGAAGGAGCAGAAGGCCTCTTCCCACTTTTGTACACAAAAGCCTGAAGCTAAAGGAATAAAGGGCGCGGTGACCTTAGAGAGTAACTCCTTATGCAAGTAAGCTTCCCACCTGTAAAGAGAAATTAAAGTGTAGGGCAACGTGTGGTGATGTCTGCCTTTAATAACAGCACTTGGGAGGCAGAGGCAGGTGAATCTCTGAGTTCAGGTCAACCTGGTTTACAAAATGGGTTCTCAGATAGCCAAGCTATTGCAGTAAAAACCAGAAAGTTGGTAGATTTGCATTTGAATGAGGGGGCCTTGTGGCCACACCAGCATGCAGAAAAACTTGACAGTATAGGCAATTTGATTGTGACTTCAGAGCAAGGATTGAAAAGGGAGGATTGTGGAATTTCCCTCTGCAGCTAAGGAGAAGTGTCCAGGCCAGGCGTGTGTCATGGGAGTGTCCCTGCATGGAGGCCCAGAGAGGCCAGTGAACTAAGCTTTAAGGTTAAGCTTGGATTGCCTTGGAGACTCTGAGAATTAGAGATGCCAGAGTTGCTGTATACCTGTTGAGGAAAGCTGCTACCAGGGGATGGAATCAGCCGAAGAGAGAAGTGCGTTGCAGTCTGTCACGTGGTTATTAGTAATCATTCTTGTGCATGTTTGTAATGAACATCAGAAAAAAGACCAGATTGAAGTACAGAATGTACAAACCACTGAGACTGACAAGGTTAGGGCCACTGTGAAAGCTTGTGCTTGGAGCTGTCATTGTTGAGGAAGTTGATGTCCTTACAGAAACACCTGAGGTGCACTCAACTAAGAATATGGTACCCTTGTGAAAAGATCCCACCCAGCTATGCTTCTGTATTGTGAAAGAAAAGTGCCTAAGGACATTTGGGATGCCACAACGCTACAACACAGAAAGCTGTTAAACTGGCAAAAGGGAGCCAAGTTTACGCCAGGCTGACAGCTAAACTAGGCACTGTTGCCACGATGGCTTTAAGGTCATGTAAAGTCACATACAGTCACACGAAGTCACATGCAGCTGTAAGAGTAAAGGGGTCATGCATGGACTGTTCCCTCACAGTTTCAGAGAACCCCTGGGGTTAGGCAGTGTGTGGAAGACAAGTGCATGTATGAAGGACCTGCGGGACAAGAGACCCTAAGAAAGCCAACCATGCAGCCCTGAAAATTAAGCCTCAGTTGACATGGAGACCCCAAGATGTTGGAGATGCCAGTACTGTGCAACATCTATTCAGCATGGCTGATTCGGAGGATGGGCCCAGCCCAAGAGATAGATAGTATGCTAAAGGCAGCAAAGCCGGGAGGGTGCAGCTGTGTAAGCCCTTTGGTATCAACCATGGAGGTACAGGGGATGGCATTGGCCCTGCTGGGTTTCAGTACTGATTGGTGCAACTTTTTCCTCATTATGTCTATAGTCATCCCTTTTGAAATTGTAGGGTATATTCTATTATATATGAGAAATATGTCATTTAATTTTTTATTTTATAAGGAGTAACAATTAGGAGATTGCCTAGTGTCTCTAAAGAGACTTGAGGGGTTTTCTAATTTCATTTTATTTATTTTTTTACTTATTCACTTTGCATCCCGATAAGTCCCCCCTCCCTTTACCTGAAACCACAACCTTTCTTTTCTAAGTGGGTTGGGGCTTTCTGGGTATTCTCCATCCTAGTACTTTAAGTCTGTGAGGCTAGGAACATCTTAAGCAATGTAGTGATGATGGGAAAAATATGGAGGCTCTTAAAGTTAGACTACATTCATTTTGAAATATATTATATTATATATATATATACATATGTATATATATATGTTCAGAAGACAATTGGTACCACGGAGTGGAATGTGGTGTTTTCCATGGGATGACACACCATAGTATCAGGTATTTGAATACTTGGTCCCATGTGGTGGCACTGTTCTGAGGAGGCTTGGGGGTTTGATCTCGTTGGAGGACATATGATACTGGCGGAAGTCTTTGAGAGTTAGGAGACCCACCATTTCAAGCTTGTGCTCTGCTTTGTATTAATGGTTTAAGATGTGAGCCCTCAGGTTCCAATTCCACTGTCATGCCTTACTCCATCTTAATGGACTCTAAAACTGTGGAAGCATGAACCAAACAAACCCTTTCTTCCACAAGTTACCTTTGATATAGTATTTTATCATAGAAATAGAAAATAGCTTAATATACCAGTGGTCTTCTCCAGGGTGTGCACCTTAAAATAGAGAAAAGCAGCACGGGACTCATCAGCCTTGCTGACAGTTATGGCAGATGTTATAGACGTTTTGGGTTTTTTTTTATTGTTGTTGTTTTGGTTATTTCCTTACCCATTCTCCAGCAATGAGGGCTCATTTCCCCAACTGTTTTGTTTGTCATGTTTTTAGTAGAGGTTATAGTTATTCTCATGATTTTACCATTTGTATGTTAGTATATAATCATCAAGTAGCTGCCCTGGGCCTTAGACCTTCGTGGCCAACTGAGGTCTGCAGCAGCTTTCTGTGTACGCCCTAATGGCCCACCCCTGAAGGTCTCTTTCTGTTTGACACCCTAAAAACAGCACCATAGCAGTAGGCAGGCACAGCAATAGTCACTATAAAACCTACTGACAGTCTGTGTTGATTTCTGAGACTGAGTCCTGGAGGAGGGTCAGACAATCTTAAGCTCAACCATTAGGAAAGCAGGGACGGCTATTTTAGGAGCTGCCACTAGGGTTGTGACATGCTCCTCCAGGACACATCAACTGTTACAAATTGCTAAAGACTGGCAGAAATGGTATGCCTCAGGAACTGGTAGGGAACCTGAAAGGTGGAATGCCCTGGAAGTCTTTAAGCCCCCGACTGTGAGACCCCTTAGGGAACTCCAGCTCTGGGGGTGGGGGGGGGTCTTTCCATCCTCTCGAGGGAAGCTCTTTGTAAGTTCTAATAAAATTTGTCATTTTCATTCTCCTTTTTCTCTATTTGGGACTTCCACACTCTTCCCCTTACTTTAAATTCCGTGTCCTGACACTCTTGTTTCTTTCATGTGTTGGTCTTCTGCTTCTCCTGGAAACCCATTCGTTGTTCATCCCACAGAACTAAGTCGCTTAATTGTCTAGATGTCCACCCCTATCTTTTTTAAGAATTAATTTATTTGTGGGGTGGTGGGCTGTGATAGGCAGCCTGGCCACTGGTAGAGCTCAGGCTTGAAACCCTGGTGACCCAGCAGGTGACTTTCGCCTGCAAGGAAAGATAGGTGTTTGGCTACACTCCTTGGGACCCTGGCTCCTGTCATGTAGCTACAGCTCCCAACCCCCGCCCCCCATGCCCCATAGAGAGGTCTGTGCTCAGCAGGCACATAGGAGGAGCACCAAGCCCTCCCACATGCAGATAAGGTACCCCAAGCTCTCAGCTCCTGACCCATCCCCAAACTGTATATAGGAGTCCTATCCAGAAAGAATAACTGTGTGTGAGAACTACTCCGTCCTCCAAGAGCTTCTGTCAACAAGAGCTGTAATGCTGCCCATTGGGAAGAAATCAGCTCTCCCAAAACACCACCTGAAGCTGCCCCGCCTCCTGGCTCAGCCCAGCCCAGCCTGACTCAGTGCTGCATGATGTGGAGCAGCTGAGACAGCATGGCAGAGACTGAGGTGAGGCCAGCTGCAGCAGCAGGGGTGGTGGAGATTGTGGAGACGACTCCCCCTTCCTGCTCTTACTCTCTCCCCTTTGCCTGAACACTCACACCTGGACGGCCAGAGATCTCTCTGGAAAGCCTCCAGTACACAAGCCTGCATTTATTTATTTACTTTACATTCTGATTGCTGTCCCCTCTCAGTTTCCCCTTCATACACACTCTCCTCCCATCCCCCTCTCGCCAACAGTCTTCTGGATATTCAAAGTTAAAAAATAATGGGAAAACTGTGGAGATATTCTCCAGACCACCAATTTTACAACTCCCGTGAGATCCACATTCATTTTTCCCACAGAGAGAGGGATTTTTGGTAGTGGTGTAATTTTATGGGACTGTCTCCTGTACCTCAGGAGGGCCTCCACCTTGCTATCAAGCAGAGGATGGCAATGAATACTTGATATCCCTGCCTCTAACTCCACGGTGCTGTGATTTCAGGTCTGCACCACCATATCCCTGCTTATTGCCATGGTTGAGATGCCTGCTACGGTTTCCTGAGTACTATAAACACTGTGACGTGGCTACACCCCCCAGTCCCCAAAGTTAAGAATTGAAACACCAACTTTAATTTTGCTGCAAACAAACAAATTTTATTTTAAACAGAGACAGAACACGAGTGAACTTTTCTTCAAAACCGACGTGAACATCAGGTGTAATGACCAGAGACAGACCCCATGGCAGAGGGGCATCCCGGTTCAGTCCACTTGAAGCTTTATGACAGGCTGAGCTTTTCAAAGAGGTACTCGACCATGTTATGCTCTCCATCCCCCATCTGGCGCAGGGTGGTCAGGTAGCCGCTCATCTCCTTCAGAACTTCGACCTGCTGATCCAGGCAGTTTTGCTCGAGGAATTGGCAGAGGTGGTCGTCGCCTTTTTCCTTGGCCACTTCGTGCATGTTCAGCAGGCTCTGGTTGATCATCATCTCCATGTGGAAGGCGCATTCCAAGGCCTGGAAGCCCCCATACCAGCTCTCACGCTCTGGTCTTGCGAGGTCACGAAGGTTGACACAGCCTCCACGCTTGTTCTGCAGGTTCATGAACATCTCGGCACTGCTCTGGCAGCTGTGTGACTTGCTCAAGAAGAACCGCTTGAAGTTCTCCTGGGCCACGTCATCACGGTCGAAGTAAAGGGCCATCGACATGTACACGTTGGAGGCATAGAGGTGCAGCTGGACATGGGTGTTGATGGCATCCTCGCAGTGCCAGTCATAGTTCTGTCGCACTTGAGAAGGAGCTTCGGCCATGGCGGTGGCACTTACACAACAGCCTCAGCAGTTCCCACCTGCTCAGAGGGGCAGGGCGGCTGCAAAGAACACAGTCCCACAGTCCCAAAGCACCTCTGAAGA
The DNA here is from genome assembly GCF_947179515.1 of Apodemus sylvaticus. Classification (NCBI taxonomy): domain Eukaryota; kingdom Metazoa; phylum Chordata; class Mammalia; order Rodentia; family Muridae; genus Apodemus; species Apodemus sylvaticus. Next base: position 11,647,619 of record NC_067495.1, on the reverse strand, counting down.
GACCAGAGGGGTTCAGCTGGAGCCGGAGGCAGCAGCCAATATGGCTGTTCCCACCCAACGACCTCGGTATTTAAGGGCAGGGTTTACAGGAAGAGGCGGGGCATCAATGGAAATGAGTGTTGACAACCAATCATGACATTGTTTTAGCCCCGGAGATTATTGGGGGGCGGGACATCAGCGGAAATGAGTGTTGGCGACCAATCATGGGGAGGAGCAGGGCATGAGCGGAAATGAATGTTGGCGACCAATCAGGACGTTTCTACCCCACGGGTCATGGGAGGGGCGAGGCATCAGCGGAAATGAATGTTGGCTTTTTTTCTTTTATTTTTATTCGATATATTCTTTATTTACATTTCAAATGATTTCCCCTTTTCTGGATCCCCCCTCCCCGAAAGTCCCATAAGTCCTGTTCTCCCATCCACTCCTTCCCACTTCCCTGTCCTGGTATTGCCCGACACTGCAGCACTGAGTCTTTCCAGGACCAAGGACCACTCCTCCATTTTTCTTGGTCATCATTTTATGTGTGGATTATGTCTTGGGTATTCCAAGCTTCTAGGCTAATATCTGCTTATCAGTGAGTGAATACTAATCATGACATTGTTTCATTTTTTGGGCTTAAAGGAGGACCAGGGCGTCGGCAAAAATGAGGGTTTGCCCCTAATCATTAAATTATTTCAGTCTCGGAGCTTATGGGAGGGACAGGGCATCACCAGAAATGAGTGTTGGCGACCAATCATGACATTGTTTCAGCCCCAGGCTTATTGGAGGGGCGGGGCATCAGCGAAAATGAGTTTTGGCGACCAATCATGACATTGTTTCAGCCCCAGGGCTTATTGGAGGGGCGGGGCATCACCAGAAATGAGTGTTGGCGACCAATCATGACATTGTTTCAGCCCCAGGCTTATTGGAGGGGCGGGGCATCAGCGAAAATGAGTTTTGGCGACCAATCATGACATTGTTTCAGCCCCAGGGCTTATTGGAGGGGCGGGGCATCACCAGAAATGAGTGTTGGCGACCAATCATGACATTGTTTCAGCCCCAGGGCTTATTGGAGGGGCGGGGCATCAGCAGAAATGGGTGTTGGTGCCCAATCATGACATTGTTTCAGCCCCAGGGCTTATTGGAGGAGCGGGGCATCAGCGGAAATGAGTGTTGGCGACCAATCATGACATTTTTCATCTTCTGGGCTTATAAGAGACCACAGAGCATCGACACAAATGAGGGTTTGCCACTAATCATTAAATTATTTCAGCCTCAGGGCTTATGCGAGGGGCAGGGCATCAATGGAAATGAGTGTTGGCACCTAATAATGACATCATTTCAGACCCAGGGATTATGTGAGAAGGCGGAGCAGCCGCTGATATGAGGGTGCACAATGATGATGTCACTTCAGGGGCAGGGCTATTGGAGGGGGCGGGCCAGAAGTGTCAATTTTAATGTGTTCGTCTCTTTATTTCTTGAATTTTACCAGAAATATTAAGATTAAGATTAAGATTAAGTGGAATAAGATTCCACTTAAATCTTCAATGTTATCTGAAAATGTTTATAGTTCCACCTTCAATCAACTTAGAATTATGTTTATGCCTATCATTTTATCTATATAATTTCCATGATAATCTTTAATTTTACATGTTTTTCTATAAACATGTCTTAAAAGCTGCTACGTTCATGAGAGTGAGTTCATTGTTGTCAGAACTTTTTTCCAAAATGGTGCTGTGCTTAAATACAGCTGAAATAAACTGATTGGTGTCAGACTCTTGAAGTTTTGCCCAGTATCAGTTACCTACATCAAGCCGGACAAAATTTCATTTTCCCTCACCAAGATCATTTTCCTGCAGGCCATAAGAGAATGTCCAACACATCTTTATCACTAAGTGTCGTCTGTCTTTGCCTGTTGGTTTGCAGAGGCCTATTGAGTTTTCAGTGTTATTAGACCAACTAGGCAGTGGATGAATTTTATGCCCCTTAAGAATTTATAGTTTAGGACAGAGTGATCATTCAAAGATTAGGAACATTTTTTGATCTCACAGATGACCCAAAGTTAGTTTGCATCATCCATATAGTTGTTAATAACAGTCTGTAACTCCAGTTCCATAGGATCTGATACCCTTTTCTGACCTCTGTGTGTATCACACACACACAAGATGCACAGACATCCATACAGGGAAAACATTTATACCTAAAATAGAAAATAAATAAATCTAAAAATATTTTAAAGGAAGAATATTGTACTTTAGGTTCTATAATTTGCTTCCCCTGGTTTTAAAAGTCAGCTGTTTTAAAGAAATGACATTTGCTTAGCACTTTGAAGGTGACTGGATGGAAATGCTCAAATGCCAACTGTAGGTCTGACCATGAGCCATGGGTCCCTCCATGTGCACTCTTTGGTTGGTAGTTTAGTCCCTGGAAGCTCTGGGGCCTGGGGAGGGGGATCTGTTTGGTTGATATTGTTGTTCTTCCTATGGGGTTGTAAACCCCTTTATCTCCTTCAGTCCTTCCCCTAACTCCTCCATTGGGGTCCCTGTGCTCAGTCTGATGGTTGGCTGTGAGCATCTACATCTGTATTGGTCAGGATCTGGTGGAGCCTCTCAGGAGACAGTTGTATCAGGTTCCTGTCAGCAAGAATTTGCTAGCATCAGCAATAGTGTCTGAGTTTGGTGTCTGCTTATGGCATGCATCTCCAGGTGGGCAATCACTTTCTAATTTTAAGAGGCAGTACAGGATTAGAGAAGTTAGAAGCAGAAAAAATAGTCAAGGAATGCAGTTCTGTTGGCTTTACTTAAAATATTTCCTTTGAATAAACAGTTCATATTAGAAGCTATGTGTCACATTTGTTAGTAAAGGAATGGAATTCTATGTCTTTCCTCAGTTCTACTTCAGTTCTAGTTATCTGTTTCTGCATAACAAATCATCCCTACATGTAGTGGCTCAAAATAATGTGTGACTTTTATCCCTTTCCATTTCGTGGATTGAGCCACCATTCAAGTTATATTTTCACTTGAAAACTCTTGGCCCTTTGCACCAGGGAGCCGGGAGACTCCACAGTCTTCTGTGCATACCCCACCAGGAGGGAGTGATCTCCCAGCAGGCTTTCACTTTTGAGCACAAAGGTGAGATCTCCACCTTCTCTCTGGAGGGGACCCAGCTAGGAGAACACAGGGCCTAAGATCAGTGGAGCAGCTAGGATGGAAGTCTTTCTGCCCGCCGCCATTTGCATCAGGGAGCCTGGAAACTCCACAGTCTTCTGTGCATAGCCTGCCAGGAGGGAGAGAGAGAGAGAGAGAGAGAGAGAGAGAGAGAGAGAGAGAGAGAGAGAGAGAGAGAGATCTCCCAGCAGTTGCTTTCACTTTTGAGCTCAGAGGAGTAAGGACTTACAGGCTTACAGGCCCACAGGAGGAACAAACTCTAGCCAGAGACGACAATACCAACTAGCATCAGATAGTGAAAGGCAAGCACAAGAACCCTACCAACAGAAACCAAGGCCACATGGCAACATCAGAACAGAGTTCTCCCACCACAGCAAGTCCCGGATACCCCAACACACCAAAAAAGCAAGAGTTGGATTGAAAATCCTATCTCATGATGCTGATAGAGGGCTTCAAGAAAGACTTAACTTCCTCAAAGAGATACAGGAGAACATCGGTCAACAGGTAAAAGCCCTTAAAGAGGAAACAAAAATCCCTTAAAGAAATACAGAAGTGAGCAGGGCAGTGGTGGTGTACGCCTGTAATCCCTGCACTTGGGAGGCAGAGTCAGGCGGGATTTCTGAGTTTGAGGTCAGCCTGGTCTACAGAATGAGTTCCAGGAAGGCCAGGGCTACACAGAGAAACCCTGTCTCGTAACCCCCCCCAAACAACAACAACAAAACAAACAAACAAACAAAAAAGAAATACAGAAGTGTTGCATTCTGTAGCGACTGCCAACTGGGATCCTGGAACAGAAGCTGAGGGATGGATGGGGGAAGCGGCGAAAAGAATGAGGGCCAGGAAAATAGTTTACTGATCGAGGCAGAAACTTTAATGGAGCTCAGACCATTTAACAGTTTGGGCAAGCCCCTCCCCCCAGACTCCCAGGCTGAGTTCAGGGGAAGTCCTCTGGTGGTTCTTGGCTCCACAGCTCAGGCAGTTGGGTGGGTCACCTGCTTAATTCAGGAATTTGTAGACCTGGAGGAACAATGAACTTCACCTTCACTCTGAGCGCTCCACCCTAGGTGGAGCAGGATCCTGAATAGCACAGGAATCCCTGCTCAACAAAGTCTGGGAGAGGAAGTTCACCTTGATCAATGTGGAGTTCCTACCAAGTGGCATGACACCCCAGTATGGCTCTGTATATTTCCTCCCTTTTTATTAATTTGAAAATAAGGAGGTAGAAAACAAGTGGATAAACATCCTTCATAAGAAGGTGGGCTTTAACCAGAGAGGGAAAACATTGACCATAATTCCTCTGAAATATGTATGACGTCTTTTGCAGAGGAGGGGTAATAGGCTCCCTTATTATTTAAGGACAGCCTCTTGATGTTAATTCCTATACAATTAGATGTACTTCCTGGGGACTCAGAGGCAGAAATCATGATCCTCCCTATGTGGTGCCTTGCCTCACCCCTCTCACTGGTGCCCATATTTGCTTATAAGCAAACACACCTAGATCTGAGTTCTATGTGGCTCCCTTTTTAGAGATCCACTTGTGTAAGTTTTGAAGTCAGGGGGTCTGCAAGTGTCTTTAACAGAAACTCGATCTTTCTATCCAGGTGAGCCTGGGAGGAGACATCCAGTCTGCTTAATAAACAAGGTCAAGAATTAAAGGTGGAACAGGATTAACTTGTCTGTGGATGTCCCTGAGATATCCAATTAACAACTCAAAAGACACAAAGCCTGGCCTCTGGGGTGGGGGAGGTAGCTTTGTGTATCAAGAGATAAGCTGTTACTTCTTAGGAAAAGTGGAGACTATATTTTAAATTAACTCAGCTGGCTGAAGAAGATTGTTAGCCATCTTCATAATTGGAATATCCAATATTGGAATTATTTCTATACCAGTTTATGGTTGAGTCAGCTGATCACATTAACGGAAAGAGAAGAGTCATTATAACTCCTCTTTAGATTAATTTTTCTAAGCTAGTTTAACAGTCTCCATATTCTGTCCCACAAAGTCTAAAAGCTTGAAGCAAGGCAATTTATCTAACCTGGGACATATGACAATTAAAGTAAGTCAAGAACATATACCCAATAAAGCTCTTATGTTGCCATTGTCTGGGCAATCAGGAAGCCAACAGTCAGCATATCTTCAGCATGGCTCCCCAATCACTCTGGCAGCTAGCATGCTTCTGCAGCATTCTGTGGAAAAAACATAGACATGCCTTCCTACCCAATATTAAGTCAGGATCATGGCACATGTCAATAAGTGAATTCCTTCATTTCACCCAGGAATCAGTATGCCTAGTTAGAGGATCTCATATACACTTAGTAAGGAGTTCCTTGGCATCCAAACTTTAACCCCCCCTTTTTAAAACATACAAACACAATTTAAATAATATGCATGGAGACACAATTTTCCTTCTCTTCTCTCTTCCAAGAAGATATTGTTTTTTAATTTAAATTGGAACACCAAGCATATACCATAATGTAGGCAATAACTATGCAATTATAGAAAATAAACATAGCATTTCAGTTGCTTTTACTGTTAGAGCAGTTGCAACTAGAAAGCCTAAAAATGAATCATTAGTCATATGCACATATTTTAATTTTCTAAATTAGAAATATGAGTATCATTTATCTGTAAAAATTAAATAAGTCTTCTAGGATTAACACCATTATGTGGTAGAGGTAGAACTTGAGGACATCAAGAACAAATCTTTATAATATGATGTGCACAAAAATAGAAAATTAGGCAGTGGCAGCAGCAACAGCAGCAGCGGCTGGTCCAGAGGAAGGGCCATCAGCAGTGGAACCAAGCTGACAGGGTCCAGGCAGATCCTGTGCCCACAACCACTGGCCATCACTGGCCAGCCAGGCTGCAAGCAGCGGCGGATTTACAGCGCCTTTCACCGCGCAGAAGCCACTTCAGAACTCTGCCTCCCACCAGTCAGTTACGAGAGACTGGCCCCCATCTTGTTTCTCGGACGCCAGAGAAATCAGAGAGACTGAGGTACGCAAATACAACCCGAGACCAACATCGAGGGGGTCTAAGCCCGCATTGGCCTGCACCCAGGCCCTGGGCTGGTTGGGGGGCCACCAGTGTGCAAACCTGGCCAGGAGGTTGTTTGCCCAAGGTGGTGCGCGCACACCTCTGCCATTTTGCCTACGGGAAGCCAGAGAGTCCTAGCAGGCAAAACCGGCTAACAGGCATAGCCCAAGGCTGACATAGCAGGGGTCTAAGACAGTCAGGCCCTGGACTGCCCCTAGGCCCTGGGCTGCTCGGTGGGCCATCTGTGTGCCGACCCGGCCAGGAGGTTGTTAGCCAGCAGACTCTCCCAGCACTCTCAGGGAGCGCGAGCGTGCACACCGCCATCCTGGCCAGCTGAGGGGAACTTTGCTCAGACCTTGGCCTCCCAGGCTTTTGCCTAGACTCAGGGCCAGAGCAGTGAGGCTAGCCTTGTGTGCACCAACCCGGTTGGGAGTTCCACTGGCCAGCAGAGTGATCAGCACGCAGAAAAGGTCCCTGCAGCATACACCCTCAGCACTCCCTGAAGGAGCAAACGGGCACCATCTGGTTCAGAGACACAACACACTAGGGCTGCAAGGGCACCCAAGAGGAGGACAGCACATCAGCAATCTGCAACAGGGGAAACCCTGCCATCCAGTGTTGCAGAAATAGCCCTACAGCCTCTCAGGAGGCTGAAACACCAGCCAGAGACAAGAACACTAGCTCCAGAGAACAAGATGGCAAAGGGCAAATGCAGGAATGCTACTAGCAGAAATCTAGGCAATATGGCAGCATCTGAACCAAACTCTCCAACATCAGCAAGTCCTGGTTATGCCAACACACCAGAGAAACAAGATATGGATTTAAAATCACTGTTCATGATGCTGCTAGAAGAACACAAAAAGGACATAAATGGATCTCTTAAAGAAATACAGGGGAACATGAATAAGCTAGAAACCTGTATAATGGAAACACAAAAATCACTTAAAGAAATGCAGGAGACTAAGGCCCAAGAAATAGAAGCCAATAAAGAAGAAAGGCAAAAAAAAAAACCTTAAAGAAATGCAGGAGAACTTGAATCAACAGGCAGAAGTCATGAAAGAGGAAACACAAAAATCTCTTAAAGAATTACAGGAAAACACAAACAAACAAATGATGGAACTGAGCAAAACCATCCTGGATCTAAACACAGAAGTAGAAACAACTAAGAAATCACAAAGGGAGACAACTTTGGAGATAGAAAACCTTGAGAAGAAATCAGGGGCCATAGATGCAAATATCAACAACAGAATTCAAGAGATGGAAGAAAGAATCTCAGATGCTGAAGATACCATAGAAACCATAGACTCAACAGTCAAAGAAAATGCAAAATGCAAAAAGCTTGTATTCCAGAACATCCAGGAAATCCAGGATACAATGAGAAGACCAAACCTAAGGATTATAGGTATAGATGAGAGTGAAGATTTACAACAGAAAGGGCCAGCAAATATCTTAACAAAATTATGGAAGAAAACATTCCCAACTTAAAGAGAGAGATGCCTATGAATATACAAGAGCCTACAGAACTCCAAACAGACTGGACCTGAGCAGAAATACCTCCCGTCACATAATAATCAAAACCCCAAATGCACTAAACAAAGAAAGAATATTAAAGGCAGTAAGAGAAAAAGGGCAAGTAACATATAAAGGAAGACCTATCAGAATCACACCAGACTTCTCACCGGAGACCATGAAAGCTAGAAGATCCTGGGCAGATCTCATGCAGACTCTAAGAGAACACAAATGCCAGCCAAAACTACTATATCCAGCAAAACTCTCATTCACCATAGATGGAGAAACCAAGATATTCCATGACAAAACCAATATCTTTCCACAAACCCAGCTCTGCAAAGAATAATAGGAGGAAAACTCCAATATAAGGAGGGAAACTACACCCTGGAAAAAGCAAGATACTTACCTTCCTTTATCAAACCCAAAAGAAGATAACCACTCAAATATAAAAAGAACATCAAAAATGACAGGAAGTAATAATCACTATTCCTTAATATCTCTTAACATCAATGGTCTCAATTCCCCAATAAAAAGACATAGACTAAAAGACTGGATAAGGAAACAGGACCCTACAATTTGCTGCATACAGGAGACACATGTCAGGGTCAAAGATAAAAACTACCTTAGAGTAAAAGGATGGAAGACAATCTTACAAGCCAATGGTCACAGGAAACGAGCAGAAGTAGCCATTCTAATATCAGATAAAATTGACTTTCAACCTAAAGTCATCAAAAGAGACACAGAAGGACACTTCTTGCTGGTCAAAGGAAAATCCACCAAGAACTTTCAATTCTGAACATCTATGCGCCAAATGCAAGGGCAACCTCATTAATAAAAGAAACTTTAGTAAAGCTCAAAGCACACATTGCACCTAACACAATAATTGTGGGGGACTTCAACACTCTACTCTCCTCAATGGACCGATCGGGAAAACAGAAACTAAACAGGGACACAGTAAAACTAATTGAAGCTTTGGACCAATTGGATTTGACTGATATTTATAGAACATTTCACCCTAAAGCAAAAGAATATACCTTTTTCTCAGCACCTCATGGTACCTTCTCCAAAATCGACCATATAAATGGACACAAGGCAGACCTCAACAAATATAAGACGATCAAACTGATCACATGCCTCCTATCAGATCACTATGGTGTAAGAGTGGTTTTCAATAGCAACAAAAACAACAGAAAGCCCACATACACATGGAGGCTGAATAATACTCTACTCAATGACACCTTGGCCAAAGAAGAAATAAAGAAAGAAATCAGAGACTTTTTAGAATTTAATGAAAATGAAGGCACAACATACCCAAATCTTTGGGACACAATGAAAGCAGTGCTAAGAGGAAAACTCATAGCCCTGAGTGCCTCCAAAAAGAAAATGGAGAGAGCATACACTAGCAGCTTAACTACACACCTGAAAGTCCTGGAACAAAAAGAAGCCAATTCACCCAGGAGGAGTAGAAGACAGGAAATCATCAAACTCAGGGCTGAAATCAATCAAGTGGAAACAAAGAGAACCATACAAAGAATCAACGAATCCAGGAGCTGGTTCTTTGAGAAAATCAACAAGATAGATAAACCCTTAGCCAGACTGACCAAAGGGCACAGAGAAAGTATCCAAATTAACAAACTTAGAAATGAAAAGGGGGATATAACAACAGAAACTGAGGAAATCCAAAAAATCATCAGATCCTACTACAAAAGCCTATACTCAACACAACTGGAGAATCTGGAGGAAATGGACAATTTCCTTGACAGATACCAAATACCAAAATTAAATCAGGACCAAATAGATCATCTAAACAGACCCATAACGCCTAAAGAAATAGAAGGAGTCATAGAAAGTCTTCCAACCAAAAAAGCACAGGACCAGATGGTTTCAGTGCAGAATTCTATCAGACTTTCAAAGAAGAGTTAATACCAATACTCTTCAAATTATTCCACAAAATAGAAACAGAAGGAACACTACCCAATTCCTTCTACGAAGCCACAATTACGCTGATACCAAAGCCACACAAAGATCCAACAAAGAAAGAGAACTTCAGACCAATTTCCCTTATGAACATCGATGCAAAAATACTCAATAAAATTCTTGCCAACCGAATCCAAGAACACATCAAAACGATCATCTACCATGGTCAAGTAGGCTTTATCCCAGGGATGCAGGGTTGGTTCAATATATGGAAATCCATCAATGCAATCCACTACATAAACAAACTCAAAGAAAAAAACCACACGGTTATTTCATTGGATGCTGAAAAAACATTTGACAAAATTCAGCATCCTTCCATGCTTAGAGTCTTGGAAATAACAGGAATTCAAGGCCCATACCTAAACATAGTAAAAGCAATATACAGCAAACCGGTAGCCAGCATCAAACTAAATGGAGAGAAACTTGAAGCAATCCCACTGAAATCAGGGACTAGACAGGGCTGCCCCCTTTCTCCTTATCTTTTCAATATTGTACTTGAGTTACTAGCTCGAGCAAAAAACTCCACTAGAGAATTCCTACAGCTGATAAACAACTTCAGCAAAGTGGCAGGTTATAAAATCAACTCAAGCAAATCAGTGGCCTTCCTATACTCAAAGGATAAGCAGGCTGAGAAAGAAATTAGGGAAATGACCCCCTTCACAATAGCCACAAACAGTATAAAGTACCTTGGGGTGACTCTTACCAAACATGTGAAAGATCTTTATGACAAGAACTTCAAGACTCTGAAGAAGGAAATGAAAGACCTCAAAAATGGGAAAACCTCCCATGCTCATGGATCGGCAGGATCAATATAGTTAAAATGGCCATTTTGCCAAAAGCAATCTACAGATTCAATGCAATACCCATCAAAATCCCAACTCAATTCTTCACAGAGTTAGAAAGAGCCATTCTCAAATTCATCTGGAATAACAAAAACCCAGGATCGCTAAAACTATTCTCAACAACAAAAGAAATTCTGGGGGTATCAGTATCCCTGACCTCAAGCAATACTACAGAGCAATAGTGTTAAAAACTGCATGGTATTGGCACAGTGACAAACAAGTGGACCAATGGAATAGAATTGAAGATCTAGAAATGAATCCACACACCTATGGTCACGTGATCTTCGACAAAGGAGCCAAAAACATCCAGTGGAAAAAAGATAGCCTTTTCAACAAATGGTGCTGGTTCAACTGGAGGTCAGCATGCAGAAGAATGCGAATTTATCCATCCTTGTCTCCTTGTACTAAGCTCAAATCCAAATGGATCAAGGACCTCCACATAAAGCCAGACAGTCTGAAGCTAATAGAAAAGAAACTGGGGAAGACCCTTGAGGATATCGGTACAGGGAGAAAGTTTCTGAACCGAACACCAATAGCTTATGCTCTAAGATCAAGATTTGACAAATGGGACCTCATAAAAAAGTTTCTGTAAGGCAAAGGACACCATCAAAAGGACAAATCGGCAACCAACAAATTGGGAAAAGATCTTCATCAATCCTACATCAGATAGAGGGCTAATATCCAATATATATAAAGAACTCAAGAAGTTAGACTCCAGAAAACCAAACAACCCCATTAAAAAATGGGGTACAGAGTTAAACAAAGAATTCTCACCTGAAGAACTTGGGATGGCAGAGAAGCATCTTAAAAAATGCTCAACTTCATTAGTCATTAGGGAAATGCAAATCAAAACAACCCTGAGATTTCATCTTACACCAGTCAGAATGGCTAAGATTAAAAATTCAGGAGACAGCAGGTGTTGGAGAGGGTGTGGAGAAAGAGGAACTCTCCTCCACTGCTGGTGGGGTTGCAAATTGGTACAACCACTCTGGAAATCAGTCTGGTGGTTCCTCCGAAAACTGGGCACCTCACTTCCAGAAGATCCTGCTATACCACTCCTGGGCATATACCCAGAGGATTCCCCATCATGTAATAAGGATACATGCTCTACTATGTTCATAGCAGCCCTATTTATAATTGCCAGATGCTGGAAAGAACCCAGGTATCCCTCAACAGAAGAGTGGATGCAAAAAATGTGGTATATCTACACAATGGAGTACTATTCAGCCATTAGAAACAATGAATTCATGAAATTCTTAGGCAAATGGATGGAGCTAGAGAACATCATACTAAGTGAGGTAACCCAGACTCAAAAGGTGAATCATGGTATGCACTCACTAATAAGTGGATATTAACCTAGAAATCTGGAACACCCAAAACATAATCCACACATCAAATGAGGTACAAGAAGAAAGGATGAATGGCCCCTTGTTCTGGAAAGACTCAGTGAAGCAGTATTCGGCAAAACCAGAACGGGGAAGTGGGAAGGGTTGGTGGGAGGACAGGGGAAGAGAAGGGGGCTTACGGGACTTTCGGGGAGTGGGGGGCTAGAAAAGTGGAAACCATTGGAAATGTAAATAAAATAATATATCGAATGAAAAAAATACAAAATTATTTTTTAAGCCATTACCCTTTTGATGATCTAAATAATATGCTTGTACATCCGATTGTTTCTATATAGCCTGTCTGGGATACAAATTTTATGTGCCTTGCCTTAAGGGGTCTTGTCCAGGCACCTTTTTAAAGATTAATTATATATAAGTATATTGTAGTTGTTTTCAGACACACCAGAAGAGGGCATCAGATCTCATCACAGGTGGTTGTGAGCCATCATGTGGTCGCTGGGATCCTTGCTACAATACTCCATGATAGAGGGCCTATCCTTTAATGGCTGAGCCATCTCTCCAGGCTCACAACCATAAAATACAAGAGATCGGTTCCTAGCACCTATGGCTGTCTCTCCATACTTTGGATCAGCTCTCAAATATCCAGAGGACAGTCATTTAAATAACATATCTTTTTTAACTTGAATTACATTTGCATAAAAATTGTAAAAATTAAGAATTAGCATTATTTAAAAAAAGGAACAATTTTAAGCAATTGTAAACCAAGATATATATATATATATATATATGTTATCATTATTATTAAAAGCTTGATTTAACATCTTAAAATAGCAACTACAACACCCAAATCAATTATCTGTTCTGAAGCAGGGAGAAGCTCAAAAGAACAAGCATGTGATCCAATTACATGAGCTTCACTCCCACAGTAGTTGTAGTCTTTATAGGATGTATGTATAGGAATATAAAAGCAAATTGCAACAAATTATCTTTTGGATAACAATTATTAATTTTGCCTAAAAAGGCTTGCCATGTAATAGATCAACCATTAATAATAATCAATTTGATTGCTGCATCATTTATTTTACGAACACTAGAGGCTTAAATCCTCTTGTGGCAAGCTTAAAACAATGTCTTAGCCAATTAATTTATTCTAACTTTTGAAAATCATTTACTTAAAAAATTTAAAAGCCCACAGTTAAAAGCAAATGCCTGTAATAAAATTCTATGAACAACATACACTGAAAAATTTAAGATCCTAGCTTCTTGTATTGAAGCAGAGACAAAACATTTTTTTTTCACATAATGTAAGGCTATTAGCCATTCCTTGAGGCAAAAAACTTCTAATGAAATTGCTTTATTGTTTATTTAAAGTTAGAAGCAAATGGTTTTAGAATAAAGCAAAAAAAAAAACCCTTTAAATCTATAATAATTTTGTATGGAGTAGGCAAGTCAAATATTAATGCCTTTATAAGCTCTACATAGCCTCATTAACCTTTCATAAGTTTGAATTGCATTTTGAACCACTCCTGGATAAGTCTGTCAAGAATGTTCTTTTGGCCAAACACTCCCTAGGTGGGGTCTATAAGACAAAAGCAGTTTCTCACAAGCTTCCATTGAGGAAACTCTGAGCTTTGCACTACCTCAAATGTAAATATTTTTATCTGCCCAACACCCACCAGTCCTAGGCAAGGACATTGTATGAGGTTCCTCAAATGTAAATATCTTCTATTCTGAGCCTTTTGTCTAACACCAGACCCAAACCCACCAGTCCTGCAAAGACTTGTAAGAGGGTTGAATAACAAAACGAATCTGTAATTTCAGGGTTCCCAGAAAAATTCTACTAGCTGTTTTTTAGTAGTCAAAGGGGCCTGTTTGATATCAAATAAATTTCCACTGAGATCTCCTTTTTAATCTTGGAGGATTAAATTTTGCTTCTACCATTGTAGCCAATAAACTTGTGGAAAAGTGGCAATAGGCCTATAATGGCCACAGCTGTATTACTCTTAAAATTATCTTAATTACAAAATATGTTAAGAATTGTGAGCCTTTAACTAGACTGCAAACTGCAGCCAGTGGCACACTGGCAATTTTTATTGTAACTCTTAATTTTTTCTTGCAATATTAGAGCATAAATACAACTTTGGAAGCAAATCCCAATTTTAAACAATCTATCTTCTTTAAAATCAATGGCAAACACATTATTTTTACAGCACAAGGTTTGTCTGCCAGTTTTTATGTTCAAATGTATGACAGTATAACTAATTGAAGAGACTATTTTAAATCTAATTCCCCACAAGTCCAACTTCTAGGATAAGATTCACATAAAACACCATGCCAATTTAAAAGCATCTTAGAGGCCTTCATTTCCTGGGTTGCCTCATGCCACGTGCTGTTTAAGATGGCTGCAACCTTGAACTATCAGTTCTAAACTAACTTTTTGTTACCAACATTATACCTTTTAAATCATGTCCAATGACTTATAGGCCAATACTCTATATACTCAAGACATGCAAAATAGACTTATACCTGTAAGACCAATTATAAACAAGAATAAAATTATTATATGAATCTAATAAACTTGAACCAAATAAATTCCTTTTTCTAGGTGTAATTTCGAGAGTTTAAAAAGCACTTTGAACCAAAAAACACAATTGTAGAGATTTTTCTTTAGAAGAAACAACCATTAACCCACTTGTCCTAGACTTGAGGCTGCTGGCCCTTTTTTAAAAGCAACTTTCTCTCTAACTGTATTTGACTCCTAGCTGAGTACGGGACACCTTAAATCAGCCTCTGCTGTGTAAACTGCGGCTAGATTAAGAAATAGACTGCCAGCAGATGAAATTTTTACCAAATTTTCTTTTTAACATGAAACAATTAGTCATTCACACAATGCCACAAATAGGACATAAACATACATGTAGACACAGTGCGCACCAAGGACAAATGACAATCACAGAAAGGGAAGCGTGCTTGTTATATAATTACATCTATTTTCCTTCTCTCTTACTCTCTCATTTTTCAAACTTTCTTAAAGCAGGTCTTGGAGGCTGTGGACATATGCCTATTTTTAAACCCTTTTCTTTTCGCCTGAATCAGCTCTTAAAAGCTGTGGACAAATGCCTATAAAGTTCTTCCCCCATTTTCCACTGTCTTGTCCCTAAGCATTTTAGCATTGGGTCTACACTACTTTACTTAGTCCATATCCTCTAGCACCTATTTTGCTCACCCTGCAGGATACCATCTTTTTCTGTTTTCTGCGAAGCTTTTCAAAGGGGTTACCTCAGGAAATCTCGTATCCAGGCCCACGTTCAGATGCCATTCTGTTGCATTCTGTAGCAACTGCAAACTGGGTTCCTGGAACAGAAGCTGAGGGATGGATGGGGGAAGTGGTGAAAAGAACGAGGGCCAGGACAAAACTTTAATGGAGGTCAGACCATTTAACAGTTTGGGCAAGCCCCTCCACCCAGACTCCCAGGCTGAGTTCAGGGGAAGTCCTCTGGTGGCTCTTGGCTCCACTGCTCAGGCAGTTGGGTGGGTCACCTGCTAAATTCAGGAATTCATAGACCTGGAGGAACAATGAACTTCACCTTCACTCTGAGCGCTCCACCCTAGGTGGAGCAGGATCTTGACTAGTACAGGAATCCCTGCTCAACAAAGTCTGGGAGAGGAAGTTCACCTTGATCAATGTGGAGTTCCTACCAAGTGGCATGACACCCCAGTATGGCTCTGTGCACAGGAGATCATTGGTCAACAGGCAGAAGTCCTTAAAGAAGAAACATAAAATCCCTTAAAGAATTACAGGAAAACACAAACAATCAAGTGAAGGAACTGAACAAAACCATCCAGGATCTAAAAGTGGAAGTAGAAACAATAAAGAAATCAAAAAGTGAGACTTCTCTGGAGATAGAAAACCTTGGAAAAAACTCAGGAGTCATAGATTCAAGCATCAACAACAGTATACAAGAGATAGAAGAAAGAAGCTCAGGTGCTGAAGATACCATAGAAAACATTTACTCAACAGTCAAAGAAATTTCAAAATGCATAAAGCTGGTAACCCAAAACATCCAGGAACTCCAGGACACAATGAGAAGACCAAACCTAAGGATTATAGGTATAGAAGAGAGTGAAGATTTCCAATTTAAAGGGCCAGTAAATATTTTCAACAAAATTGTTGAAGAAAAATTCCCTAACCTAGAGAAAGTGATGCCCATGAACATACAAGAGGCTTTCAGAACTCCAAACAGACTGCACCAGAAGAGAAAATCATTCCGGCACATAAAAATCAAAACACCAAATTCACTAAACAAAGAAAGAATATTAAAAGCAGTAAGGGAAAAACGGCAAGTAACTTATAAAGTAGACCTATCAGAATTACACCAGACTTCTCACCAGAGATGATGAAAGCTAGAAGATCCTTGGCAGATCTCATACAGATCCTAAGAGAACACAAATGCCAGCCCAGACTACTATACCCAGGAAAGCTCTCTATCACCATAGATGAGAAGCCAAGATATTCCATGATAAAACCAAATTTACACAATATCTTCCCACAAATCCAGCCCTACAAAGGGTAATTGATGGAAAATGCCAACACAAGAAGGGAAACTACAGCCAACAAAAGCAAGAAAGTAATCTTCCAACAAACCCAAAAGAAGATACCCACACAAACATAAAAATAACATCAAAAATAACAGGAATCAACAATCACTATTCCCTAATATCTCTTAACAACAATGGACTCAACTCCCCAATAAAAAGACATAGACTAACAGAAATATTTTTCATGTAAATCTTCAATTTTATCAGAAAATGTTTATATTTCCCCTTTTAATTAATTTAGTAATTTCTTTTTTTTTTTTTAGTAATTTCTTTTATGTCTACCATTTTATCTGTATTATTTTTTGCTAGGAGCCAAACTGACTTTACTTTTTGTTTAGAGATCATTTTAAAGATAGGCTTCGGTTTTGACTTCTCAGCTACAGACCTTGGAGAAATCGAGTGGTCACTGTGCCCTCCCAGAAGAAGAAAACATCTTGCAGCTGCCAGAGATTCACCTTGGCTGAATGCCTGGGCTACATGTAGAATCTCACTTGCTCACTTCTTCCCCTGCCTGTATAAGTTCCCTGAGAAAATACAATTTAGGAGGTCTTGAGCAGTTAATTTGTCTTGACCTCGTTCTTTGCATCTCCTGTCTCTGTTTCTCTGCCCTTCTCTTCTAGGGTCGCCTGTTGAAAACCCTCGTGGGCCGGGGCAACTGGCACCCGATGTGGGGCTTCTTCCTGAGTAAGGATCACAGAGAACATCGTCTTAAAGGAGCGACCACTCATCATCTGGAACCACCCGCTCATCATTTGGAACCATTTGTGGGAGATCTAGGATAATCGGTCATCACTGAGGCGTGTCTGTGAGAGATCTAGGATATTTGCTCACCACGGAAATGCTTGTCTGTGGGAGATCTAGGAGGAGATAAAGAGTTAGATCTTGAACGAGAGAGAGAGAGAGAGAGAGAGAGAGAGAGAGAGAGAGAGAGAGAGAGAGAGAGAGAGAGAGAGAGAAGGTTTCAGAAAAGCAGTTGTTCCATGTCTGAGATGTATCAAAAGAAGGAAAATGCTTATAAGCTATTTCAGGTGTCTCCTGGGGACTAGGAGAAAGCGGGAGATGTCCTGCTTCCTCTCTGGATCCTACTAGAGATATCCTTAGTTCTGGTTATGATATCTGGATCTTTTTGGGACATCAAGTTTTCTTCCCTCTCTGTATATTGTCTGTCCTTGGTGCACTATATGCCTGTCCATATGTCTATCAATTTGTGTTTGTTTTTGTTGTTTGAATGATTGGTTGTTGTGTGTTTCATGTTGAAAAAAATGGTTAAAACTTTATCTGCTGGTTGTCCACGGTTTGATTTAGTTTGACTTGTTTAAAAGGCAGTCTCAATTTGCACAAGAGAAACTAAGTTACCCTGCACTGTGGCTGGGAGTCCAGTGCAGCTGGAGAAGCCCTGCTCAGGACTGGTTATCTACACAAGTCACTCTTAAAGGGGACAACAGCTTTTTAACATCTTTGGTAAGAGAGCTGATGGCTGTTTTTTTTTTAAAAAAAAAATTCTATGTGTTTATTGGGTTTAACAAGTGACAAGGTGCTTTTCTCTTGAAATTACAGTTAAAAAATGTAAGAAACTTTTGTCTGGTTTAAATAAGAATATGTTTATAGCAATTTCACTTTTGTTTCTGACTGGTTTTTAAGATATAAATATGTTCTGCATGTCTCGCTTATAGAGTATTGACTTATAAGTTATTGGGCATGTTTACAAATTTATAACACTGGTAACAGAAAGTTAGCTTAAAATTGGTAACTTTGGGTTGGAGTCATTCTAAAGAACAGGTAACATGAGCCAAACCAGAAAAACAGGTCTCTAAAGATACTTCTAAATTGAGATAATATTTATGTAATTCTTATCCTAGAAACTAGACTTATAAAAGATGGAATTTAAGACAATGTCTCTTTACTGATGCATTAAAAGCTACACTGTCATGCATTCATAGTAAGAACTGGCAATCAAACCTTGTATGTGAAATTAATGCTCTTGATATTAATTTTAAAGTGAATAGATTATTTAAAACTGAGTTTTGTTCTTCAAAATTATGGGCATGTTCTAATATTACAAAAGAAAATTTAAAATATAGTTAAACTGCAAATGTTCCATTAGTTTCAGTTTACAATTCAATCACAAGCTCAGAATTTTAACTCATCCATATTTGTAATTAAAAAAAATCAGACAAATGGATCAATTATATCCTAAACAAACTATGGCACAGAAAATTCAAATAAAAAAGATAGCTTATTTGATTTAAATGATTTTTAAAAGCTTGGAGAAAACAATCTGTGGCACAGAAAATTCAAATAAAAAAGATAGTTTATTTGATTTAAATGATTTTTAAAAGCTTGGAGAAAATGTTAATTTGTTAAGACCTCACCTGAAGCTTGCCACAGGAGAATTTAAACCTGTTTGGTAGTCTCAAGGGGAATGCAAATCCTAATCCCCTGGACAATTAATTGATGAGGGATAAATAACATTGCAAAAAAGTCAATTGTTGGCTGTTTCACAACAGTCCTTTGGCAAAAGGTACCATTAATGTAAATTCAGATTTCTTCACCTCCATGTAAAGTTTGAACACCCTATTCTATATCTGTTGCTATGTTAATACAAAATTATAAGATAGAATCATAAAAATATTTTATAAAAGAACTATATTTATTCCTTAGTCCAAACAGAAATTACATTGGTTATTGAAGAATAATAATATTTGGCCTATTGCATAGCAAACTTTTTAAGCAAATTTGATAATTATTGTTCCAAAGATAAGTTTTTTTAATTTGCCTCTATGCATACTTTTGTAAATATATACATACAGCCAATAAAAAATACATTTTCTATATTTAGAAACAGCTCCTCTAATGATAAAGAAATATATATAATTAGATCATGTTTATTCTCCTAAATATTTCCTCCTGCTTCACAAATAATTAAATTACATGCTATAGCCACTGTTCTTTAAAACGTTAAATAATCAAGCTTTTAAATTATAGACTTATAATTAAAATGGATAGTTCATGGCTTACAATTGCTTAAAATTATATTTTTTATAGATATTGCTATTTTTCAAATTTTATATAAATACAGCTTTATTTAAGAAACATGTACTGTTTCTTGCTTTTAGGACACTTAAAACTTCATACTAGATTGTCCTTAATGAAGACAATGCCACAGCAGATTTACATATCAGGCAGATTATAGACTTTACAGAAAGGTCTCATTCTTTACATCATCAAAATAATAATAGCTTGACAATAATTTGATATTTTTTAGAAAATATACAAGTCAGATTATAAATACTTGTCCTCAGTGTCCTCAAGTTCTTCATGTACCACACAATAGTGTTAATCCTTGAGGATTCGTACCTAATCAAGACAAATAGATGTAACTCATATTTTTGATTTAAAAAGAATTAAAAAATATACATATGACTATTAACAGCTTTTCAAGCTTTCTAATAACAGTTGTGATAACAGGAGAAGCAACTAAAACTAAAATTAGCCATTTCCTATGTTGTTTTTCTATACTAGATGTTTCAAATAAGATTAAGACAAATATTATAACTGACTATTTCAGTCATTTGAGATGTTTTGTTAACAATTTAATATTAGTCATATTTCTGAGATTCCTTGTTATCCTCAAAAACAAGATATTGTGGAACAGGCCCATAGAACTTTAAAACAATATTTTTATAAATAAAAGAGAGAATCATATCTCCGTATACTACAAAAAAATTTAAATTTCAATGCCAAGGAACTCTCTGAGTGTGGGGAAGAGGGCATGTTTGTGTTTTTTTCTACAGGATGCCAAAGGAGTGTGCTAGCTGCCAGAGTGGTTAAGGAGACACCAAAAAATCTGCAGGGGATGGTGAGTCTGCAGATGTCTGTAGTTTCAGCATTAGCAGGAGATATGTAAAGGTGTCAAGGACTGCAGCCGTTTTCAATGATCAGCATCTCTCCTTAACCACCCTTTTTTGGTTAATGCCCAGTCGTGCATCAACGAGACCTATAGATGTCCGTTTTCTTGCAGGCCTCACAAAAACTAAATAAATAGGGAAGGAGATGCCAGGAGCCAAACTGACTTTACTTTTTGTTTAGAGATCATTTTAAAGATAGGCTTCGGTTTTGACTTCTCAGCTACAGACCTTGGAGAAATCGAGTGGTCACTGTGCCCTCCCAGAAGAAGAAAACATCTTGCAGCTGCCAGAGATTCACCTTGGCTGAATGCCTGGGCTACATGTAGAATCTCACTTGCTCACTTCTTCCCCTGCATACAATTTAGGAGGTCTTGAGCAGTTAATTTGTCTTGACCTCGTTCTTTGCATCTCCTGTCTCTGTTTCTCTGCCCTTCTCTTCTAGGGTCGCCTGTTGAAAACCCTCGTGGGCCGGTGAAAATTTTCATGATAATCTTCAATTTTAATATGCCTTTCTATATACTTCCTCTATTTTATTAGAGATTTTTTCAGCTGGGCAGTGGTGGTGCACGCCTTTAATCCCAGCACTTGGGAGGCAGAGGCAGGCAGATTTCTGAGTTCGAGGCCAGCCTGATCTATAGAGTGAGTTCCAGGACAGCCAGAGCTATACAGAGAATCCTTGTCTCCAAAAAAATATTTTTTTCAATGTAAATCTTTGATTTTATCACAAATGTTTCTAATTCCATCTTCAATTAATTTAGAGTTTTTATATCAACCATTTTTATGTAAAATTTTCCATGAAATAGTCAATTTTAACATGTTTGTCTATTAATTTCTTGAATTTTACCAGAAATATTTTCCATGCAAATCTTCAATGTTATCTGAAAATGTTTATAATTCTACCTTCAATCAACTTAGAATTATCTTTATGCCTATCATTTTATCTCTATAATTTCCATGATAATCTTTAATTTTAACATGTTTTTCTATATATTTCTACAATTTTATCAGAAATATTTTCCATGTAAATCTTCAAGTTTATCAGAAAATGTTTATAATTCCACTTTTAATCAAATTAGGAATACTTTTATGCCTACCATTATTATGTCTATATAAAATGTTCCATGATAATCTTCAATTCTAACATGTCTTTGTACATTTTTCTACAATTTTATCAGAAATATTTTCCACATAAATCTTCAATTCTATCATAAAATGTTTCTATCCCATATTTCAATTCATTTAGCAATGTTTTACATGTCTACCACTTTACTCCTCAATTTTCCATGAAAATTGTCCATTTTAACTTGTTTATCTGAAATATTTTCCATGTAAATCTTTAATTTTATTGTAAAGTGTTTTTATTTCTCTTTAAAAAAATAAATAAATGTTTTAATGATTTTTTTTTAAAAGAAAACCCTTATGAACTCCGAGTTCTGGCTTAGATGGCATGTTTCAAAGAACACTGCACTCACAGACAGTACACTCCTAAAGCTCATAGGACTTCACTGTTCCCAGAGCTTGTAACTGGGCCTGATGTAACTGCCTAGAAGATCTAAAACACACATGTTGCTTGATCTCACAACTTAGCAAATGAGTCCCAAGGCTCTCCCAAAGGTGAGTGTTTCAAAAACTGAAGCAGAAGCTTCAGTTCTTCTTAAGACATAATTTCAAGCCTTCAGCTCAGAGTACTACTTCCACCACATCCTGCTAATCATGTAGAGTCTACTTTTATTCAATATAAGATGTACTGTCACAAGAGAAAAAAACAGGAGGACCAGTTCAGACATCAAAGGAATAGAATCAACTGTCAAGGTCAGAAGGTATGGGGTCTGACCTGGAAGAATTAAAAACATGTAAAGGTTTCATTGATACCCTCTTTCTATGAAACAAATTTATTATAAAATTCAGGAAATAGTTTCTCTATAAAATGGTTTTATACTATATAAAGCACTTGGGAATATTTCAAGCACTCCTTATATTCCTGATGAGCTGATTTTGTTCATTTGAATTTAAAATATAGGCTGATGTGCTGATTAGCTTTTGTTTTTGACCAAATTCATTGAGGACCTTGTGGCTACTGATCACTACTACTTCTCATTCATACACTGGAGGAAGACCTAAGGACACAGACTGAAATTCTTTCTTTCTTAACTAATTGGTCTGAGAGTTGTTAGTACACTGAACTAATGTCTCTTCTAGTTTCATAATTCTTTGTCTCTTTTTAATTCTTTATATCTTCTCGCTCTTTTGTTTTATATGTATTTAAAATGCTTACCTTTGAATGGAAATATAATTTACTTGTAAAAATACTGCTATATTTTTAGGAAAACGAGATGGGATAAATATATATTCTTTATGGAATACTTCATCTAATTTTGGTATGTCTATCTTATAAAGACAAAACTGGCAGGTAATATTTTTTCATTAAATTGATTTAAAAATTTGGTGTGTTGTCTTATGCAATTGATTTTCAGAATTTTGAGTGTTTCAACTTTAGAGTTTAACTGCTGTTTAAGTTTGCTTCTCTGTTGCAAAATAGGAAGAGGAAAAGCCAGAGTTACAGTCCCCTCCAAGGGCAGGTCTCCATCTTAGTTTACTTGCTCTTTCTGGCATAACACCATGACTAAAAAGGAGAAGATTTATTTCAGCTTAAAACTCTCAGGTCACAGCCTACCACTGAAGGAGATAAGGGCAGAAACTCAAGGCAGAAACCTGGAGGTAGAAACTGAAGCAGAGGCCCTGGAAGGGCACTGCTTGTTGGCTTGCTCTTGGTGGGCTGCCTACCCTGTTTTCTTTTCTTTTCTTTTCTTTTCTTTTCTTTTCTTTTCTTTTCTTTTCTTTTCTTTTCTTCTCTTCTCTTCTCTTCTCTTCTCTTCTCTTTTCTTTTCTTCTCTTTTCTTTTCTTTTCTTTATTTTTAGCTTCTTTTTTTTATTTGATATATTTTTTATTTACATTTCAAATGATATCCCCTTTTCTAGACCCCCACTCCCCGAAAGTCCCATCAGCCCCCTTCCCTCCCCCTGTTTTTCCACCCAACCCTTCCCACTTCCCTGTTCTGATTTTGCCCTATACTGCTTCACTGAGTCTTTTCAGAACAAGGGGCCACTCCTCCGTTATTCTTGTACCTCATTTGATGTGTGGATTATGTTTTAGGATTACCTGCCCAGGGGTGGCACCACTCACAGAGAACTAGGCCATCCCATTAATTTTTAAAAAAGGAAAAGGCTTCTTAGACTTACCAGCAGGCCAAGCTGAGGGAGGCAGTTCCACAATAGAGGATCCCTCTTCACAGGTGACTGTAACTTGTGTCAAGTAGAAAAAAGCTAATCAGCACATCAGCCTATATTTTAAATTCAAATGAACAAAATCAACTCATCAGGAATATAAGGAGTGCTTGAAATATTCCCAAGTGCTTTATATAGTATAAAACCATTTTATAGAGAAACTATTTCCTGAATTTTATAATAAATTCGTTACATAGAAAGAGGGTATCAATGAAACCTTTACATGTTTTTAATTCTTCCAGGTCAGACCCCCTACCTTCTGACCTTGACAGTTGATTCTATTCCTTTGATGTCTGAACTGCCTATGGATCTTCTGCAACCAAGGACATCAACTATTCTGAACTTCCTATAAGACCATAGACAGATGACAAGAGGCATCCATTCCAACACTGGCCCTATCATTCAGTAGAATACTTTTATCTTTATTGGTGTCACATTTCCTAAGGTTAAAATTTGAAAAGTTGGGTTCTTTTCCCAAAAGAGTCCCTGTGTTAAACCAATATCATTATCTTTCCCTCCTTTTTCCACTGCCAGGCTGTATATACTTCAGAGAACTAACTCTGCACATACAAGCTTTTCATCTGCAAATCACTGTGTCTGAAATAGCATGTGTAAGGACTGTTGAGATGCTTCTGTAAAACTTAGAAAGATCTAGCTCTTTGTCCTGAAAGTTCTACTTCATAAGGAAGTTGCAGAGGCTTTGTAATTCATGTCATTACTGTATATTAATGGACTGAGTTACTGGTATCAGTTTTCATGTTCCAAACCTCACAATGTTTAAAAACAATGTTAATACAAGCATGCAAATTTTGTATCTATTTCCCCACAAAACATATACACATACAGCATAACAGTGAGTTATATAAATTTTAGAGTATTCACAGTAACGAAAAGAAAAAAATTATGTCTTAGGATGCCCAGAACCAGGCACTTGAGGCCAGGATGACATACAATAAATGAGGTGATCATTAGATGCAGAAACAGAGTAGTATGTAATTGAAGCAAACAATAAGTCCATCAGGGTATGGGTTAATGCCCGTGTCGCTGCAGAATGCAGCTGGCATTCAGTTTCCAGGCAGTTCCAGGGAGCAAATGAAGCACCCAATCTCAGTGTTACATCTGTGCATTCAAAATTCCTGTAAAACCTAGATGGCAGCATCCTCATGGTTTCAGAGTTGATCCAGTGAGCAATAAATCTCCAACATCAATGACATGCCAGAGACAGGCTTTGTCACTCTCGGGGATAGAAACAATCTTCAGGCAGAAACTACAGAACATCTGCTCAGCTTACATCAGGGAAGGGTAAAAAAAATTCCATGGGCAGCTGCAGGCAATATGATTTTTAGCTACATTAGAACTTTATTGTCACAGACTCACCTACGTATTAATGAAAATGGCATCTAATTGTGAGAAATATTTGAGCCCTCCAGCAACGATAGGAGAAAATATGAATTAGAACATTCTCAATAATTCCGTAATTTAAAAAAACATAATTTTTTATTTCCATAGCCTTTCTCAACAGAATCTATACTCCAAAAGGTCAACATATTCACTGTATGGTTTGACAACCAAATGCTTCAAATATTCACAGTATTTTGTAATAAAATCTTCACACTGCACATTAATGTCTTTTCAAGAATCCCTTGTCCCAACAAAAAACCATCAAATGGATCATTCCCTTAGGTCGTGACCCAGTTACGGACAACAGACCATGCACTCAAGACTTCTGCAGCACACCTTTTTCTTCCCTACAAGGTAAGAAAAGAGACCTGGAAGACCACTTCATGGAACTATAAGAGCAAAGCCTAAGTTGCAATGAAGATCCAAGACCTAACATTTTTCGCTGGACAATCAATAGTGGGACTCATCCCTAGGAGATGGATGCAAATTCTCCTTTACCCAGCAGGCATTCATTGCCTGTAGTTCTCTGTCTAGGGAGACATCCCTGTGAATTTTCCCCTTCCACAGGAACATGTCCGTGACATTACCATTGTCCTAGACTTGCTTATACAGTCATTTCTAGGAGAGAGTTTCATAGCAGACTCCCTGGTATTCTGGCTATCACAATCTTTTTGCTTCTTTCTTGACGTTCCCTGAGCTGTAGATGCAGGAGTTGTGATTCAGATAAAGGCACTGGGGCTGAGCTCCTCATCATTTCTTCTGACCAGTTGTGCTTTTCTGTGTTTGTCTCCATTTGCTGGAAATGGGGGCTTCTTTGGTAAAGGCTGGTAGCTACATTTATCTGTGCATATAAAGACAAGTTTTAGAGTATTGTAAGGAATTATGTAGGACTCACAAAGTGGATGTAGTAGATTCTGTTTTAAGGCTTGTTGAGTAGGCGTTTTTTTTTTTTTTTTTTTTTTTTTTTTTTTTTTTTTTATTGAGTATCTTCTTCATTTACATTGCCAATGGTAAAAACTTTCCCAATTTCCCCCTCCCAAAAGCCCCCCTCCCCAAAGATTCCCTACCCCTCCTCCCACCCACTGACTCCACTGACTCCTCTACCCGACACACTCCCACCTCCCCCTCCCTGTTCGTTTCCCTTTGTTGGGGCCTCTGTTGAGCCTTTACCTGACCAAAGACACTCCTCCCACTGATGCCCAACAAGGTCTTCCTCTGCTACATTTTTGGCTGGAACCATGTATACCCCTTGGTTGATGGTTCAATCCCTGGGAGTCGTGGGGGTGTCTAGGTGTCCGAAGTCATTGTTCTTCCCATGGGGCTATAAACCCCTTCAGCTCTTCCAGACCACCTTCCAGATCCTCCGTTGGGGACCCCAAGCCCAGTCCAATAGTTGGTTGCTAGTTTCTGCCTCTGTATTTGTAGGGCTCTGGCAGGGCCCTTCTGGAGACAGCCATGGCATGCACTTCTTGTCGTTAGTGTCGAGGTTTGGTGACTGTTTATAGGACGAATCCCCAGTTAGGGCAGTCTCTGGGTTGTCTTTACTTCAGACTCTGCTCTAACAGATATTTATAGAACATTCTACCCTAAAGCAAAAGAATATACCTTCTTCCCAGCACCTCATGGTACCTTCTCTAAAATTGACCATATAATTGGTCATAAACAGGCTTCAACAGATATAGAAATATTGAAATAATTCTATGTATCTTATCAGATCACCAACGGCTTAAGGCTGGTCTTAAGCTCAAACAAAAGCAATGGAAAACACACATACACATGGACTTTGAACAATGCTCTTCTCAATGATAGCTTGGTCAAGGAAGAAATAAAGAAAGAAATTGAAGACCTTTTAGAATTCAATGAAAATGAAGATACATCATACCAAAATTTATGGGACACATTGAATGCAGTGCTAATAGGAAAACTCATAGTTCTCTGTGCCTCCAAAAAGAGAATGGAGAGAGCTTACACTAACAGCTTGACAGTGCACTTGAAGGCTCTAGAACAAAAGGAAGCAAATACCCCCAAGAGGAGTAGACTGCAGGAAATAATCAAACTTAGAGCCGAAATCAACCAAGCAGAAACAAAAAGAGCTATACAAAGAATCAACAAAACAAGGAGCTGGTTCTTTGAAAAAATCAACAAGATAGATAAACCCTTAGCCAGACTAGCCAGGGGGCTCAGAGACAGTATCCAAATTAATAAAATCAGAAATGAAAAGGGAGACATAACAACGGAAACTGTGGAAATTCAAAAAATCATCTGATCCCACTACAAGAGTTTATACTCAACAAAGTTTGAAAACCTGGGTGAAATGGACAACTTTCTAGATACATACCAGGTGCCAATGTTAAAACAGGATCAGATAAACCTTCTAAATAGTCCCATAAGCCATGAGGAAATAGAAGCAGCTATTAATAGTCTCCCTTCAAAAAAAAAAAAAAGCCCAGGATCAGACGGGTTTAGTGGGGAATTCTATCAGATCTTCAAAGAAGAGCTAATACAGATACTCTTCGAACTTTTCCATGAGTAGGCTTTAAGTTAATGAGAGAGCTATTGGCTACCACAGAAGGCTGGGTGCCACTCATTGTAACTTTAGGCTTCTCTTGCCATGCTGGTAATTGTTGTGGTTAATGGGTGTTGCCGTTGGATGGAGGCTGTTTTAAATGCTTCCCTCCCTTGGACTCTTGCATTGTATTTTCTGGAACCATGGAAGCTAGACTGCAGAAAAGAGGCTTTCTGGTTTGATCCAGGTCAAATCATAAGTTGTGTATCCTCAGTGTCACCACAATAACAATAGGGGCCCATCTATAATCTATTTTATTTGGGGAATCACTTGGACTTAACTGGACAACCATTCATTCAAAAGGAGGTTTCTATTGGCCACTTCTGGGGGGTTTTGTGGGGAGCATTACCAGCCCGTTGACTTAACACACACATGCACACACACACACCGTGTATTGTGTATTATTTTCATTAAATATAAGATAATATTTAATACACATTTCCATAGAAACATTCTTTAAAACATAGGTCAAGACAGAAACAATCAGAAAGTCCATCAAAAAAGCAACTGTAATATATAAAGCACGTTTTTTTTCCTCCATACTTCATAGAGCACAATGGAGGAGACTGCTGGTGGGGCACTCCCTTGCTTGTCATAGTAGAATCCAAGGTATCAAGTGAGATCTCCTAGCAACTGAGTGGCCTCAATGAAACAAATCCCAAGGCTGCGGCGGAGGCTGAGGCCGCGGCAGAGGCAGAGGCCGTGGCTCCACAGCCAGAAATACTATGGGAGACCACAGGCTGCCAGGGAGCCAGGCCCGTCGGACACTAAAGCCAACATCTCATGACACTACTGCCAAGTCTACATGGAAAGACTCTTCCAAGTGTTTTTCAAAGCACAAGAAAGAGCAGGTGAGGTTGCGCACCTCCGTGGATAACCAGCACCGACTCTATGGCAAGGAACGGTCAGATGACTTCAGGAAAGCCGGGACATCGAGTGAAGGGATGACCCCACGCAGCACAGAAGGCAGCTTTTTCCCAACAATTTCTCGCAGAATATGTAGTCCCATCACCAACAAGAATCAGCAGAAGTCAGCTGATGATTCAGGACTCTTATACCCGCTTTTGACAGCACAGCCGACACGTAGATCCTTCTGGGACGACATAGGTACCCGCCAGAACCAACAGTTGCTTGCTCCATGGCCCAGGGGAGAAGATAATTCTGCAGATATATTGATCAAAATGCTGGAAACACCGAAACCTAACAGGATGCTGGAAAATAAGTGGCCGTATTGGGAAGATCACAGGGAAGCAACCAAGCAGCCCACCACCTCTGCCAAACATTCTCAAGGAAAATACAATCTGGAACATCACAAGCTTCCCTGGTCATGTGAAAGCACTTGGCTCCATGATGGTAAACACAGAGGACAGGATATGCTTAGCTCTATTTATTATAAATACATATACAAAGGAGGGAAGGACGAATGGGCTGAAAAGTATAGAGGTCCCATGCATCATATTGACACCGGATATGAAAACCAATCATGCTATGAAGAGTCACCTGTCAGGAGGACCAATATGTGTAATTGTGACATCAAGTATGCTAAGAAACCGAGCAAAGGGAAGGACACGCCGTTATCTAAAGAGGAATCCAGCTTTGTTATAAAACTTCAAACCCCACCAGATCTTTACAGAGCCAACAAACACACGAGGTATGAATCAGCATTCCTTAGAACCAGCCAGTTGAAAACGCTAGGAATCGAAGAAACTATTCCCAATGAACTTGAACTTCAAGGAGAAAATGCTGGCAAACCAAAGACCCCTGAGCAGCCCTATGATCCATCTGACTGGAAGTATTATATAAGCAAGGATGATACTACACCAAGCACCCTTGAGCAGATGTTTATGAAGAAAGGCTGGGGTTATGAATGTTCTTCTCCAGAATCAAAAATGTTTAGAGATTATTATTGGATTGTGGATTCAGAAGATGATGACGACGATGATGATGAAGAAGAAGAAGGGGAGGAGGAGGAGGAAGAGAAACTAAGGAAACAGCAGACAGAAAATAAGTAGATGACTTTCTAATTATAACTCATTTGGGTATATCCAGTTCTCGTTTTACACATCAATCAAGGTATACATCATGCAGTAATTCTCATTAAGCTTCTGCCTTGCCTTCACATAATATATTACTGTATCAACTATGGGATGAATATTCACATGTACTTTTTCAACATCTTTGCTGCATTGAAGATATTACATCGTTACATTAAGCAGTAATAGGAATGCATAAAACCATGAATAAAGACAGCTAGTATTAGGAAGATCCCGGGATGACACTAATAATGTGAGAAGAATCTCAAAACACCGAAATTGCAAGAATAAAAAGAGACTTGTGCAACTCCCTGCGGATTGAAACTTAATAAACTAACTAGCAATTGTTTTATCAACTGTAACTTGAAATCAATAGTCAAATAAATGTGAATTCATCTTCTGAAACAGTTACTGTGATTTTCATTTCAAATTCATTTTGCCGTTTACAACATTAATTTCCATTTGTATGTCTGTACAGAACATTCACAAGACAATGGCTATTTTAATTTATTCTTTCTTGTGCATGTTCAGTGCAAATAGTTGATTTACTCTTTTCACAATTAGATCCTTATCACACATGGAACTTGCAAACATTGCGATCTCATAGTGCCTTTTACTATTTTGTTTCTTTTCCCTGCAGAAAGTATCATGTTGGAATATCTCACCTGTCTTTCTTTTGCATTCAGGTCATGTTTTTAATATCACATCCCAAAAGTTAATTCTCATGAAAATACCTAAAGTCTGTTAGGTTTTCAACTACTAGAATGGGCAGAGGAAAAGATGGATACTCAAGTAGTTGGTATAAGAATTGAGAAACAAGGAAAACATTTTAAAATATAAGATTTATCTTTATTCTAGAACATTTCCCTCACATATTAACAATTCACACATTTCTCCGGTCCTCTCCACCTTTCACAAACATTGTGAGGTTGCCCCTGCCACTGGTGACTCCTCCCCCCCCCCAAGTCTCTTTTTTTAGTTGAATATAATAGAAGACAGTTCTACTGCATGCCTATGACATTTTTTCATAACCACATAAGCCGTAGGTCATCCAGTGTGCCAACCTTCCTCTTTTTCCCATGGCGTCTTGACATATACCACTCCATTTTTAACATAAGCAATCAAATATTTGAATGCAAGCTTGAGGGAATTTATCTTGGATGTAAAATTTTAGGAAGTCTAGCAGCAATTAGAAATGTGTCAACCTGCCATAGTTCACTGGATGTTCAACAGGTGGCAAAGGTGATTTAAGTCTCTGACCTCTCCAACACATAAACAAAATGTCATTTTGTCTCTGGTTGCAAAACTTCGTTCCGTGTTATATATGCATCATCAAAAAGCATCACATTTTGGGTCAAAAGTTGTAATTAGCTTATTTTCCATTTTAGCTTTGTGACCATGTACTTCATGGTGTCAGTTTCCTCATATATGCAAAGGAAACCATGCTGTTAAACTTAAAGACAGTTTGATGAGAATAATGGAACTATGTTCTATAATTGCTTATGGTCACAGATAGCACACAATTGATACTAAGCATGTGTTCATAAAAGAGGAGTGTATTTACAAAAGGCAGATGGACATTGCAATGATCCAAAAATAAAAGGAAGGTTTTCATGACATGATCCATTGTGCAAGTTTAAATATTGCTGAAAGTGAAGAAAAAAATTATATGGGGCTTGAAGGAGGGTTTCAGAGTTAAGAGCATCAGCTGCTCTTCCAGAGGACCTGAGTTCAATTTTTAGAACCAATGTTGCAGCTCACAACTGTCTTTAACTCCAGCTCCAGGGGATTCAACACCCTCACATAGGCAAAACACCAATGCACTTAAAATAAAAAATAAATCATTAAAAATTGTAATTATATTGCCTCTGCAAAGTTTGGGCTCCTGAATGCTCTCTTCTGCAAGGGGTCTCAAATCTGTATCCTACTCATCCTGGCAGCTAAGAAAGCTTTTACATCAGGGTATTGGGGGTGACAGGTAGGGTGCTTGAAGGCGAGGTGATGCTGTCATTGACACCATGGCTTTCATGCCTTGTGCTAATGCCCTTCATCTTGTAGAAGCAATCTTCAATCCAGAAACTGATTTGCCTTCCTTACTCCCTGGTACCTCCGCATCCCATCTTACCTAAGTCCTTTTTTTTTTTTTTTGCCATGGGATAGAAAAAGCCAGGGCCCTTTAATTTCTCACAGAATGGCCAGGAGAAATTCAAGAAGCCTTGAACATATCTGTGCTTTCAGAGGCAGTAGGAAGAGAAGCTGCTTTGGGTGACTAGCACCAAGCAATCCAATCATGGGCCTGTCCCAGGAGAAGGAATAGGGTCTAGATAGGCTGGTTATGAGTGCTGTCTTCATTAGGTAGACTCCTGTGTATATTGATGAATTAAGACTGTTAGTACACACATGTGAAAATTTTGCAAGAGTTGGAAGAATTTATATTCATCTAGGAAGAGAGAAAGAGTAGATTTCAAGTAGAAGCAATCAAATTATCTGGTCTAACTTGGTGAACCAGAGAGTTTAACTGGTAGGTGGGGACTTTCCTACATGAATATAGGCCACTTCGTTAGTAACTATACCACAAAAGAATAATTACACCCACAATTGATAACAGGTAATGTAGAGAAATTTTAATCCAGCAACATGGCTGCTCTGGCATGTTGGGATCACATCGAAAGACCTTCTAGGTCTATATAATCTGTCTGGAATGCAGAAATTCCCTAGATTACACTATGATCTGGCTGGAATACCGACATGCCCTTAGCATAAACCTAAACGTAAAGAGTTCTGGTTTTGACCATGCACAATATATTTTCTCTCTCCAAAATGGACAACAGTGCATCAAATTTTCAAACTGCTTCAAATGCCTTCCTCTCTCCCAACATATACAGGCATGCAGTGTTATTGTGCACATATTTAATCATCTACTGTCTGTCAGGAGAACATATAGGAACAGCAATGACTCTCATAACACTTGGAGATGTTTCTGCAAGTGTTGGCTTCAGTCTGTTGATGGCCAGTTAATGAAGGAGGATGTTGAGATTTACCTGTTGCACCATCCCACACTCACTATCAGATTCACAAATGAGATCAAGAAGTTTTGGGGTACATTTCTAGAAGTGCTGTTAAGCCAGGAATAAGATATATCCAGTCAGCAATTGTTTGAGTATTTTTTGATTCTTCGTAATCAAGAAAAGAGGTAAAAAACATATGGCCAAGAACTCTCTCAATATAGCTAGAAAAATACACATAAATAGTAAATGTTTGTTAGTTTAGTTTCTCATGGAGTATCTTTGGAGAAAGGATAAATTATTATCTGAAGAATTAGTTCTAGTTAATCAGGAAAAAATTGAAAACTTTCTTCTAAGATGAAAATGAGCTATTGACATTTTCCTAGCTCTCCTCTCATCCTCCAGACTTTAAAATAATTTCTATACCTCATCTCCTCTAAGACATCCAGAGTCTTGAGAAGGGTGTTATAGATTCCCTGCTTAGCACTGAGAGCCCAACAGTCACTTCTCTGAAGGCTCCAGTATATAATTGCTTGTTTGCTCTAGCCTTAAATATTGTTCACACTACTTAGCTTGTGCTTTTCCTATTCACTTCTGTATGGTACTTCTCCTTCTGAAGGACCTAGATATGAGTTATTGATATAAGGCATTCTAATGTTCCTATTTCCAGGACTTTAATCTAATCATATCTGAAAACTCTCTATTATCAAATAAGGTAATGCATTAATAAGTCCCAAGGTTTAGGATACAGGCATCTTTCAGGTGGGAAGAATAATTATGTCTTAGAAATGCTACTTTTTTTTTCGTTTAATTGTATGTATGTATGTATGTATGTATGCACATGTATGTATTCATGTGTGTATATAGATATGTGCATGTGCCCTC
This sequence comes from Apodemus sylvaticus, assembly GCF_947179515.1. NCBI lineage: Eukaryota > Metazoa > Chordata > Mammalia > Rodentia > Muridae > Apodemus > Apodemus sylvaticus. The sequence continues at coordinate 11,614,083 of NC_067495.1, read as the reverse complement.
AGAAGGCAGAAGCAGACATTAGACTTCCTGGAGCTGGTGATACAGATGTTTGTGTGACACACAATGTGTATGCTAGAATCTGATCTCAGTTCCTATGGAAGAGAAGTTTGGACTCTTAACCAATGAACCATCTTCATAGCATTATAAATCCTACTTTGTTAAAAATCCAAAACCAATTGAACAAAATTCCTAACTTGGCATAGCATGCAAGGAATAAAAGTAAGTAGCCTAAAACCTATGATGAGTTTTTCCTTTACATTACTTTAAGAAACATAATCATTATGTTGTATATAGAAATTAATTTTTATGGCAATTGAGCCTTCAAAACTACATATAGAGTTTTCCTTTTTGGTAAAATTTTGGAAAACATTCAGTAAAGTGTATTGCTACAGCAAAGCAACTTTTCCAGCTGCCAATTTGCCATTACTTTATAGCCATTATACGATCATCGATGAAAGTATCTTAATTCTGGCCATCATTGTATATAAAAGAATCACTTCAAAAATAACATAATTATCATTAACATTGTCTTTTGCGAAGTTACCCTTGGTAACTTATTCTCAAATTTATAAATCTCTAAAATGACAACTATACAACTAAGCTGTTATCTGCCAGGCTTGGCTATATGTTGAGTTGGGTTAGGGTTGAGTAGAGGTTTTCTCTTTCCATTATTGTGACACATGTACTACACACATCTTTTTTAAATAGCATATCTGAAAAAAATATGAGAGGCAAGGGCCAACCATGTAAGCACATTGTAGCTTCTGTAAAATATTACAAACTTTTAAACTTTTCAGCATAAAAGAAAATACATGGGACATCTAAACTCATGGGAAAGGTCAGTGTTTACTCCCTACTGTCATGGCTAGAACTGGGAAAGAAGAAAAATACAAGCAAATAATAGACTCAGCTACCAAAGGACAATGAGCACAGCAAAGTTCCTGGATGGGCTGGAGAAGGGGACTAGAAAGAACCCATTATTGCTCTATCTTGTTACCACAATGGCTAGCTTGTGCTGACTGAGAAGGTTCAAAGGTTACAGGGTCTTGCTCTCATGGGCTGATCTCTATGGATACTGGCAAGTTTGTTCTGTGGAACCAACAGAAGAAAATTGTACATCCTGGGAAGAAGACTCATGCAAAGAAAGCAGCAGGCTAGATGGAGGCCACAAGTCCCCAGCACTGGGGAAAGGATGCAGGATGCAGGTGCAAAATGTGACAGCTGCCTCTGTCTCACTGTGATTGACAGTTGAAGGTCCCCAGGGTCAGGGTCAGAGTGAAGATGCACATTTAGAAAGGAGATCAACTTTAACAAACTTTATTAGGTCATAAAAGCCCCAGAGGTGAGAATCTGCTGGAGAGCTCTGAGTTGCACATATTTTTTTAGGTTCTGGGCCCCCTCTATCTTTAGGTCTTTTTTTTTCCTTTCTGGTTGGTCCCACCTAAGGTATTATGACTTGTGTGGGCTTCCGTCCACCCACAGGTGGTTAGCACTTATTAACTGGTTAGCAGTTGTTAGTTGGTTTCAGTTGCAATGAGATTTAGCAGTTGGTTAACAGTTGCAGTTGGTGGTTAGCAGTTGGTATCAGTTGAAATATCCTGAGATCTGAGGGAGGGTGAGCCCAGGAGCAAGAAGCAGCTCCTCTTAAAGGGGCAGGTCCACATACTCTTAATCAGTATAAGTAACCCTGAGCCTCCTTTAGAATGATTGCAATGATTGACAGCATGCCAACAAATGACTCATGCTAGGCAATTATGAGGCATGCCCTGGTGGCAACTGAGGTTTTAAAATCTAAAGATATTTTTTTGTTTGAGTAAAATCAGGATTTTTTTTTTAATTTATAAAGTCTAATGGCCACTAAAAATCACTGCTCAATATGGAGGATAAAAAGCCTATTTCATGCAAAACTACACATTAGTAACAACAACAACAACAACAACAACAACAAAACCCCATAAACATCTGAAATAGCTATGGCTCAGTGGAGATAGGAGGAGAAACAGAGATAGAGAAGGGGCAGGGGGCAATGGAGATTTTTCTGTAAACTAGTACATGCACTGTGTTTTTGTAGGTTTTATGTGCCAGAAATTCATCAAGGATTGTCTCTACTATCGTATACCTAGCAGCAGTTTATGATTAAAGCTGACATTTGTGTCTTCTCATACACCACTGATCAAAGGGAATGAAATAAGACCCTTAAGATTAGGAGCTGGGATAAAGGAGGAAGAATTGTAAGTTAATAAAACACATTTAGGGCTAGAGAGATGGCTCAGTGATTAAGAGCACTGACTGTTCTTCCAGAGGTCCCAAGTTCAAATCCCCGCAGCCACATGGTGACTCACAACCATCTGAGATCTTATGCCCTCTTCTGATGTGTCTGATATAATAGTATATATATGATATATGATATATGATATATATATATCAGTGTACTTTAAAAAAATAAAACACATTTATAGGACATTAGCGTCTATACAGGCTCCCTTTTCTCTAAGGAACTAAATAATTTTTTTCTGAATATTTTCTTTCTCTGTACCTTCATTATGAGTGAAAGATAACAAACCATCATTGACATACAAATTATCTTCTCTAATTATTGTTCAGTAAAGAAGATAGGAAACCTTTACAATTAACAAACCACATAGTTACTAGGCTTAATTTCATCTAGATTGCATAGTTGATCCTTTGGCTGACATACTGTTTTAATGTTGAATTTATTTTTATGAGGACAGAAAGTTCACACATTAGTGTAGTTTTGTGTGACATTTGGATATGTGTATGCATTAGATGATGTTTAACTTGGGTTAAGTGGGGGGAAACTGGGAAAGGGTATAACCTTTGAAATGTAAATGAAGAATAAATTCAATAAAAAATAAAAAACTTGGGTTAAGTAAGTTTATAGAACACAAATATGCATCATTTCTTAATATTTAATTCATATAGCATAAAAGAGCACAATTTGATTGTTCTTAATATTTTGCAAAACCATTCAGCTATCATTGCTATGTAATTTCAAAACACCTTTATCAGCCCCCAAAGAAAGCAAGGACTTTCTATTTTTTTTATTCCAACTTTCTCCTAAGTGGAAATTAATTAAAATAACCCATCAAAGAGCTACAATGTCCCAAGAAAGAATGGTTAATCTGTCAATGTTGTAAATAATATACAAATTATATGAAAATATTGACTATAAATACATTATTGGTGATTTTGCTAAAGTAAGTGTAAAAAGTTTATTAAAATATTTATTGTTTTGTTAAAAAAAAAGAAACCAAGGACTTTTTCATGTTCGTGATCTATCACTCTGCATTTGCCTTCTCCCCAGTCCCTGTCAATCACTACTCTCTTCTTAAATGAATCTGTTTCAGACATTTCACAAAACTGAAACCATGCCAAGCTTTCTGTTACAGTTTTCTTTGATTTAGAAACGTGTCTCCAAGCTTCACCTTTTTCTGCAGTGTGTATCAGCATTTTATCCCACTTTATGACTGAGCAAATAGTTAAATATCCCCTGGCCTGAATATTCCGCATTTATTGTATATATTCATCATCGGATGGATATTTGGGTTGTTAATACTCCATTAATACTAGGATATAAACTCAACACAGGAAGAGCTGAGTCATGCAGGAGGTGTTTATTTAATATTTTGGGTAAATAAAATTGTTGCAGTTGTGATTCTAACCTTTGCGCAGCTAAACCCTCTCTCCAACCCTTGATAAAATTGTTTTATGTTTTGCATCAATTTAAAATACTTCCAGAAAGGCATCATGAGGGCTCCTACTTCCTTACATCTTCTAAGCACTTCTTTAAACATTTTTATTTTTAGTTGATCTCCCACTCCTCCCTCCCCCTCCCTCCGTGCCTACCTTCCCCCTCCTCTGTGTGTGTGCATTTCTTGTCAATGTTTGTCACTTGTGTAGGGGGGACTGAGGATGGCAGAAGAGGAAGTCAGATACTCCAGAACAGGAGTGACAGGTAAGTAATTGTGACTTGTTTGGCATCGGGGCTGACAATTTAGCTTGGGCTTTTGGAAGAGCAAATGCTCTTCAATACTGAGCAATCTCTGCAGAACCAGCACTTGCGCTTTCATTTTCATTATTCAATTATGCACAAAGTCCTTTCTCATTGTGGTTTGGATTGCACGTTCCTGGTAGGATCTTCGAGCATGCTTGCTGGTCATTTGCATCTTTCCTTTGGAAAAGTTTCTATACAAATCCATAAGAACGTTTTTGTGTGTATGAAAAAGATGAATTAGTAGGCTCATGTGACCTTCTACCTCAGTCTCCCATGTAGTGGAACTATAGGCACACACCACAATGTCCGCCTCCTGTGCTGATGATATTTTAGTTGGGTTATTAGGCTGTTTTTGTCATTTAGTTGTGACAGTTACGTACATAGTCTTACAAGTTCTTTGTTACTCCTTTCCCCAGTATTTTCTCCTACATCGTGCACTGTCTTTTACTTTGCGTTGAAGTATAAACATCTTTAACTTTCATGCAGGCAACTCTATTTTTCCTTTGTTGCTTGCAATTTGGGGGAAATAGACCTAATGTTCTTTTTTTATTTTTAGTTTTATATTTTCTATTTGTATTATGGTACACTTATGATTTAATCTTTTGTGTATAGTATTTGAAGTAGAGGTTTCAAATCCATTGCCTTGTATGCAGTTATATATGCTAAGCAGGAGATTATCTTCAAGAGGAACTGCTAAAAGATGTCCCAGAACAAGTCAGAAAGAACAGGAAGAGCTGGTGGCTCTTTCTGAAGCAGACCAAACCAACTTCAGGGGCTTCCTCCTTGGGAGCTACGCAGAGTGCTGTGCCACTTCAGCCTAACGAACATCTTATATATTTAGATTCAGGGTAAAATTGGCTTTCCAAGACAAGTATCTCTGAAACTGTTCACAGTGCTCACCATGAGAGACACAGGAGTGTGCACAACAAGGGGAGACAAAATCTAAGTCTCAAGTCTGCCAGTATTCCCTGCCAGGCAGTCTTCTTCTTCTTCTTCTTCTTCTTCTTCTTCTTCTTCTTCTTCTTCTTCTTCTTCTTCTTCTTCTTCTTCTTCTTCTTCTTCTTCTTCTTCTTAGATTCTTAGTTTTATTACTATATCTTGTCTGAATTCCTCCTTTTGTGGAACAAAAGGACCAAGACTGATGCTAGGATTGAGGTCAAAGAAAACGTTAAAATGACCATTCTTTGCCTTTATAAAAAGTGATCCGACTCTAAATGATGAGAGTTTGTTTAGATCTTGACTTTAATTTCACACTCATCTCAGTCCTGCTGATATTGCCATGCAGTCCTGATGAACCAATTATTTAACCGATTATAAACCAGAGTTAACCAGAGTTATAAGGGAATAACCCGAAGTATATTAATGGAAATTGATTTTTAACTCTTGAATTATAAAGATACAGTTCCCCTAAGTTATCAAAAACCAATAAAGACAGTCTAAGCAACAAGACATCAGCTTAAAACATCTTTGTTCAGTTTTTGAAAATTTTTTAATAGTAGATCAACATTTTTAAAGAAGAAAACTTTTAACACAGAGAATTGTATTTTATTACATATTAGTGAATTAAGTTTTGATTCTAAGAAAATCTTTTAACTTTTCCAGCCAAATTTGTCATACATACATTTCTTTTAATAAAATTTAGCCTTTCAAAACCTTTTGTGACTTAATCTTTCATAACTTACTTAAACCTTTTTTTAAAAAAACTTTCATTGTTTTTCCATTTTGGAACGATTTGGTCTTAATGTAGTTTTATAGTAATGCAGTTTTATAGTAAGCTTTGAAACCAGGAACCAGGAGGCTTCCCAGCAATTGTCTTTTTTTTCCATATGAAATTTAGGTTCAAGCATTTAATTTCTTCCCCAATAAAGCTATATTTTTGTAGATATTAGTCGAATCTATAGATGACTTTAGGGAATACTGTCATCTTAAGATCTTAAGATGCAAGAGCTTAAAACATATTTAGATTTATCGAATATTTTTGAAAATGCTTTGTAGTGTTCTATGTATAATTTTCTGCCTACTTTGGCAAATTTATTCTCAGTTATATTATTATCTTTCATATTATTGCAAATGGAATTGTGTTCTTTTTTCTCATCCCCCTTTTAAAAGTAGAGGAATTTCTCATCTAATATATCCTGATTATAATTTCTTCTTTCTTTACACCTTACAGTTTCCCCCATCCTCTCCCCCTCTTGATCTCTTTCTATCCCTTTCTATCTCTCATTAGAAAAGAACAGGCTTCTAAGAGATAAAAACAAAACTTGACAAAATAAAACATAATAAGACAAAGCAAAAACTATCATATTGAAACAACCTGATATGAGCACAAAACGTCCCAAAAGCAGGCGCAAGAGTCAAAGACCCATTCATCCTCATGGTCAGACTTCTCATAAAAATACTAAGCTATTAGCTATAATATAATCATATAGAGGACCTGGTGCAGACCCATGTAGTGTCTGTGCTTGCTGCTTCAGTGTCGGTGAGCTCATATGCATCTTGCTTAGTTGATTCAGAGGACCTAATTATCCCTCCCCTCTGGGTCTTACAGCCATTCTGGCTCCTTTTCTGAGGTATTCACTGAACTCTAATGTGTGTGTGTGTGTGTGTGTGTGTGTGTGTGTGATGGAGACCTTCCCAATTTAGTCTCTGTCTCTTTCTCCCTGTCTCTGTCTCTCTCTCATGTCTAGCTGTGGATCTCTGTATCTGTTTATATCTGCTGTGGGGGGGGGTCATCATCATCTGATGACCAGATAAGATATTGATCTATGAGTGTAACAGAATAATATTAGGAGCTATTTTATTGTTACTTTTTTTTTTTTAGACCAAGAGTGTTTGCTTTTATCCTAGTCTCTCGGTTATCTAGTGTTTGGTTCTTGGTGTCCAGTTTGGGTGCCTTCTCATGCAGTGGGATTAAGTCACATTAGACATTAGTTGGCTACTCCCACAAGTCCTGTACCACCTAATATGCTATTGCCCTAGCATATTTTACAGGCAAAAGATTTTGAGACTGTGTTGCTGTTGTTCAGGTTTCTCTTCCAGTAGCCTGCAGAATACCTTTCCACACCGAAGTGACTAAAAGTAGGGATGAAGACTCCATGTATGTGCCAGCGCAGCTTCTCCATGTTCAATGAGTTATGTGTGTGTGTGTGTGTGTGTGTGTGTGTGTGTTGTCCTTGGCAATAGGACCACAGTGTCTAGTTTGTGGAGAGCAACCCTTGGTCTTAGCAACATACTGGGGGGGGTTGGCAATCTCTCTGGGACTTACTGGACCAACAACTTAATTGAATGCATACCATTTCTGCCACTGGAAGCCTCACTTGGCACCAAGAGACAGTCACTTGAGACTAAATATCCCCCATTACTAGGACTTCTCATTAGGATCAACTTCATGGATGCCAGGAAGTTTCTACTATGCTAAGTTTCCACAGAACTTCATAAATCTCCCCAGTTCCAACCGCCCATCACTGCACTCTCTCACTCTACCCTATCTCTATCCCTCATCTACTTCCCCTGCTCCCATTCCATCCACCTCTAGATAAAATCTATTCTATTTTCACCTCCCAGAGAGATCCATGCATCCCTCATAGAAACCTCCTCTTTGTCTAACCTCTCTTGCTCTGTAGATTGTAGCTTTGCTATCATTTACTTAATAGCTAATGTCCAATTATAGGCAATTACAGGCAAATCCATACCATATTTATAATTCTGGGTCTGGGTTACCTCACTCAGGATGATTCTTTTCAACTACCATCCATTTGCCTGCAAAAATCATGATGTTATTTTGTTTAACAGCCGAGTAATACTCCATTGTATTTTTTTTTATTTGTTCTTCTGTTGAGGGACATCTTGGTTGTTTCCGGTTTCTGTCTCTTATCAACAGAGCAAAAATGAACATGGTTGAAGAAATGCTTCTGTCATAGGATGAAGCTTCTTTTGTATATATGACTAAGAGTGGTCTAGCTGGATCTTGAGGTAGATTGAGTCCCAACTTTCTGAGGACCCACCATAGTGATTTCCATAGTGGTTGTACAAGTTTGCATTCCCACCAGCTTGATATCTTTGCCACCATGAGTTATCACTTGTTGTGTTGATTTTAGCCATTCTGACAGGTGTACGTTAAAAATCTCAGTGTGGTTTTGATTTCTATTTCCCTGATGACTAAAAATGTTGAACGAGAGGGTAAAGTAGGCTGTAGCTGGTGTTCTGTATCAGCGCTGGGGAAGAGACTGGGGCATTGGATTTAGAGGGAAGGAGGTAGTGGTGAAGATCTTCAGTTAGCTTATTTGTTTCTCTGGCCTGCTAATCTGGTGTGTTCCTAGGGAACAATACAGGATGAATTTGGAGAAGGAAGGTTGGGAGAGAAAGCCAAAGTCACCCATTGGGAATGAGGTCAGAGAGAAAAAGAAGACCATAGTAGGTTTCCTGTTACAAATTAGGGAATGAGGGTTGGAATTGTGCTTTTAATTCATTTTCTGTTAGTTATCACTGTTCAAGGTACAAGGATTTGAGGAGAGTATTTTGTTTTCTGAAGCATTGTTGAATTTGTCCATTATTTTACTTTTGTTGGACAATTACTTTAGGGTCTTCTACATACAAGATTATGTTATTTGCAAATAAATAATACTCTTATGCACCCCCTTTCCATATGTATGTCTTTTGTCTTTTGTTTCAAATGCATTATATTTATAATCGTTTCTTGCTTACCTTACTGGGGTAAAACTTCTAGTACAATGTCAAATGAAAGGATATGAATTATCCCTGCAGAAAAGGTAAGCACAAGCCTTGGGAAACTGTGCTAAAAGCTCTCATTTAAGCATTTTTTAAACAATCACAATAAAAAAGAAATTGCAAAATCTATAAAGGAAAAAATTATTAGTTAAGCATAATGCTACTCTAAATGTAGAATTTCTATCTTTAGTTCAATAACCTAGAGAAATAAAAATAATTTACAAAAGAATATAGTTTTATGTTTAATTTTTATTTACATGTATGTGTTTATGCCTGCTTGCTATATGTATAGCACATGTGTGTATGTTCCTGAGATAGTGGGAAAAGGGGGGTCTGATCGTCTCCACTGCAACTGAAGCTATAAATGGCTGTAAGCCACCTGATGCAGGTCTTGTGAACTGAACTCTGATCCTCTGAAAAAGCAATGAGGTCTCTTATCCATTAAGCCATCTCTTCAATTTCCAAGAACATAATTTTTGTTGTTACTTACTTGTTTTTGGTATAATGAAGAATGAAAACAAAAGTGTTCAAATCAGAGGATTTTTTTTTCCGTTTTTTGCATTTGTTTTTTTCGAGACAGGGTTTCTCTGTGTAGCCCTGGCTTGTCCTGGACTCCCTCTGTAGACCAGGCTGGCCTCGAACTCAGAAATCTGCCTGCCTCTGCCTCCCAAGTGCTGAGATTAAAGGCGTGCGCCACCACTGCCTGGCCAAATCAGAGGATTTTAATTTGCAATATGGATAAATAAAGACCAATGTAGAGAAAAGTATAAATAAAACATGTTACCATTCTATTTTTGAATCTTAGTATCTTTTCAGGCTTTGGTATACTCTACAATAGGTAACTTCCCCAAAGGAGCAAAGGATTGACTGAGTAATTTCCATTTCTTCCTGCATATCCAATCTTTTGAACGATATCATTTAACTTTTTTCTTAAGTGGGCCTTTGTGGATAACCTTTTTTTTCTTTCTTTTTTTCTGCCTATGTATCTGAAGTCATGAGTGTTATATTTCAATTTGGGTAGGTCATGAGACTCAGATATCTGTTTAGACACATCTAGATGCTGCTTTGAATGTATCTAGTTTATATGAGGTTTACATTTAAGTCAGTATCTGGAAAAAGCAGATTCCCCCTCAAGAAGATTGAATTCGGTGTCCAGATTCACTTAGGGCTTGAGTAGAATAGCATCAACTCTACTTAGGGCCCCATTCTTTTGTTCTATCCACATCCTTTGGACTTGCCAGCTTCTATAATCCTAAAAAAACAATCTTAAAAAGTAAATCTATTTCTTTCTCTATAAGTTGCAATGTAATGATAGATTGCTAAGAAAATATTATGAGGTAATTTAGAAATGTGGTAAACATCAGAATCCATCTATACAAAGACGGCTATGGTATCCCTAGGTGATTTAACTTACAGATCACCATCAACTATATATTTTTGGTTTTTTTTTTTTTTTTGGTTTTTTTTTTTTTTTTGGTCAGGATTGGTCTGATGCTGCTTGCATCTCCAGAAACATCTTTTTTGAGGTTGCTTTTTAATGTCCATGTGCATCACATCATTCAAAGAAAGAAATCTTGAGTAATATCAATTTACTTTAACCTATAGACTATTAGAGACTTTAAAATTATCCCATGTTCATAAGCAAGATAGGCCATTTCTCTAAATGAGAATTCTGTGAATGAGAGGCCACATGTGATGTGGAACAGAAACCAGGTTGATGTCATCAGGCATTGATTAATTGAACAGATGAACAACATTTTATTGAATTACCTGGTAGGAAAGAGTTGAGAAAGAGCTGAGGTGATGATGGCTGGGACCACACCTTAGGCATGACCTCTTAACAAATACATTTCTTCCTATAGTAAAACCTAAAGATCCTTTAGTGCTATTCAGATGAACTTGGGGTCACTTGAGTAGTTCATCTGTTCCTCTGTCCAACACATATTGTTTAAATCTCCTTTCTCTGTTTTTAGTGTGTATCTCTTTTTAACTGGCATATTGGGACAGTTGGCTTATTCTAGCCAGCTGGGGCTGTTAGAACTAGAGTTATTTCCCTAAAACTCCAGTTACTGTGGTCAGCTCTCAAAGTTGACTTATTACAACACTGTCTTATGTTGTCCTCTATCTTAGCTTTGTTGCTGGTCATACATTTCTTGACTCCCAAAAAGTTCTTCCACCTGCATGATTTGAAATTATTTCATACTTACTCTAGTTTCTTAAACACTTGTTGAGGCAGGGTCCCATGTTGCCAAGGATGGCTTCTGATTCCAAACTCACTGTGGAGTTGAGCATGACACTGAACTTCTTATAGTTTTGTCTCTAGTTCCTAAGTGCTGGAATTATAGGCATGTGCTGCTATAACCAGTATATATAGTACTTGATCTCAGATACAAGGCTTGGTATATACCCTAAATAATACTCCTAAATAATATTTAATACAATTTTATCTTTATACACACTAGATTTTTATTCTTTAATTAACTAATTCACTTCACATACGGATCACAACTCCCTTCCTCTCCTCCCAGTCCCACCTTCACAAATCATTGCCCCATTACCCCATCCCTTTGTCCTTAGATAAGGGGAGACCCACTGAGTATCATCCCACTATAGGACATTAAATCATACCAGGACTAAGTCCATCCTCTTCCACTGAGGCTCAAGCAGGCAGTCTAGCTAATGGGTCCAACGGCAGACAACGGAGTCAGAGACAGCCTCTGCCCCAATAGTTAGGGGACCCACATGAAGATCAGCCCCTGCATGTTCTTTGATTGGTGGTTCAGTCTCTATAATCCCACATATGGTTGATTCTGCACACCCTGTTTTGATGTCCTTGACCCCTCTTGGCTCACGTAACCATTTCCCCCTCTCTTCCACAAGACTCTCTGAACTCCACCTGATGTTTGACTGTGGATCTGCATCTGTTTCCACCTGCTGTTGGATGAAACCTCTCAGAAGACACTTCTGCTAGTCTCCTGTCTGCAAGCAGCAGAGTATCATTAATAGTGCCAGGGACTGACTCTCCCATCCGGGTCTCAAGTTGGGCCAGTTACTGGTTGGCTGTTCCCTCAGTCTTTGATGCATCTTTATTCCTGTGCATCCTGCAGGCAGGACAAAATTAAGGTTGAAGGCTTTCTAGGTTGGTTTTCTAGGTCCCCCTCCTCCACTGGAAGTCCAGCCTGGCTACAGGAGGTGGCCACTTCTGACTCCATATTCCTTACTACTAGGAATCTCAGCTATGATCAGCCACATGGACTTCCATGGCATCCCCCATCCCAGGTCTTTGGCTAGTCCCTCATCAATGTAATCCACTATGTAAACAAACTACTGGCTAGTTTTATATCAACTTGACATAATCTGGATTCATTTTAGAAAGGGAAACCTTAATTGAGAAAGTATCCCCACTAAATTGAACTATGGGAAAGTCTGTGGAACATTTTCTTGATTGATGATTGATGTGGAAATGCCAAATCACTGAGGTCAGTGTCACCCCTGTGTAGGTAGTCTTAAGTAATATATATATATATATATATATTTAACTTGGGTTACATAAAAGGCAAAAGCAAACCATGGGGCACAAACCAGTATAAAGCACTGTTCCATGGCCTCTGCATTAGTTTCTGCCTTGAATTCCTGGCCTGACATCTCCAGTGACTAAAATCTCTAAGATGAAATAAACTGACTTCTCTGTAAGTTGATTTTGTTCATAGTGTTTGTTTAATTAGAGTAATAGAAAATGTAACTAACATATTTTTATTTGACCTAAGAGTTAGGAAGCAAATTAGATACTGTTTTATTTTGCTTTATATTGCTGTTATAAACATTATGAGCAGAACCATCTTTGGGGGCAAAGGGTTAATTTCAACCCGAGTTTGTAGTCAGTCATCCAAGGAAGTTAGGCCAGTAACTTAACACAGAAACCTGGAGGGAGGAACTGAAGAAGGGTCCATGAAAGAGTATTGCTTACTGGCTTGCTTTCCTTTTTACTTGATTAGTTTGATTTCCCATACAATCCAGGACCCAGGGGTAATACAGTCTATAGTGATTTGTGGGCCCTTCCACATGACTTATAAACCAAGAAAATGCCCCCACTCAACTGCAGGCCAATCTTCAAGAGGTCTCAAGTAACTTTCCCAATTCTTAGATGACTCTCGATTTTGTCAAGTTGACAAAACAAACAAGCAAAGCAAACAAATAAGCCCAACTGATCCCTTGTGAACTTGACACAAAAATAAGTCACAAATAAAGCAAACTTTTCCTGTTTATCCCCTCCAGTTTTCATATTAATACCTCAATAGAGAACACAGTGTTGCTTTTAAAGTTCCAAAGTCATTAAAAATTTGTTCTCTTTAAAATATCTAAAATTTTGCTAAATTCCAACATCTCTTAACTGTGGGCTTATGTAAAGTAAAAAAATAAGCTACATAATTTCTATTCCAAGAGGAAATAATTGTGGCACAGTCACAATCAAATCAAAATAAAGTCATCAAAAGCTCAGGGCTTGATGTCAGACCCAGTCAAAATCATCTGGGATTCACAGGACCTGGGTAGCTCTGCCTCTTTAGATGTCTCATTCACAGAATACATAGTCATCTCCTAGGATCAAGCTAGCTCTACTCTATAGCTGCTACTATCCTTGGTGTTTGTTCCATAGTCCTGGCATCTCCAAAATTTGCTGGTATGTCTTCTGGCCTGTCTTCAGGGACTCTGAGCCTGGTACATGGTCCCAAATCTTATGTTCTTTCCATGACCCCTTCTGTCCTACCCAGGGTTTCCACCACAACTGAATCTATACCTTGAAGTAATGATCTCTCCTGGTCTCTCATGGTGTCAAGCCTTACCTTCTCCCTGTGAATCCTCCATGCCTTTAAAACTAGTATCAAGTTGGAGACTGTTAAATATCACCAAATTTGGGTACAGCATAAGATGTAGCCTTGGTACCATATGGACCACAGCTTCTGTATGCTGGCCTTGAGGAAGTATTCCAAGAAGATTTCACCTCAGTTATGTTGGTCTGCTTTTAATCACAGCTGATTTCATAGCCCCAGACCAGTAATACCTATTTTCTCAGAGAAAGGGATTTTTATTTTTATTGATTCTGGTCCTTTGTTAAACACAGCCATTTCTTCAGACCCTGTTGACAAGATCAGGTGATTCATTGAAAACAGGACTTGAATAACACTGAGAGATAGAGTTTAAGGGACTCTCGTTCCTCTGAAACATCACAAACCTGGAGTCTGTTATCTGCTCTCAGAATTATCTTCCAAGTTCCCACAAAAGCTTGTTCAGATCTGAATACGTAATGTTTTTATTCCAGTCCAAAGGCCCTTACATTTTCACAATCCTCCCCTAAACCACATGGTCCAGTCTTAGAGAAATGCCTTAATGATTCTAGTCCTATAACAGGGTAAAGGTTTCTCCACCTTATTGCAGACAAAGCCATCTTTGCTTTCTACCCTCTTCCCTGAATAGTCCAGGGGAAGGCACCCAACAGTGTTCTAGAAACTCCTGGTTAAAACGTCCTAGCTAACTGTGTACTTTTAGCTGCTGTCAAACTGCTTGCTTGCTTTTCCATGCAACTGCCAACCATGATGCAGTTTTTCTGTGTTCTTTATCTTTCAAAACTCCATGCAATGTGCATTTGGGACTGCTCTGTGCAAATTGTTTTTCTCCAGGCAGTCTCCAGCTTAATACAGACTCTCAACGTGAACTTTGGTTGTGCTAAGGAGTCTCAGGTTTTTATACCAGAACAAGAAGCAATTGTATTAGTTTGCCTTCTGTTGCTCTTCAAGGAAAAGCAACTTTCTAGTTTGTAGTCTTCAATCTAGGGATGTAAGGCCCAGAACTCAAAGCAGAAACCTGGAGTCAGGAATCCAAACAGAGATCAAGGAGAAATGCTGCTTTCTGGCCTGCTTTTTTTTCTTTTTTCAAATTTATTTATTTATTTATTTTTATTTACATTGCAAATGATTTCTCCTTTTCTGGGTCCCCACTCCCCGCAAGTCCCATAAAACATATTTCTTTTTTTTTTGTGCTTTTTTTTTTATTATTCAATATATTTTTTATTTACATTTCAAATGATTTCCCCTTTTCTAGCCCCCCACTCCCCCGCAAGTCCCATAAGCCCCCTTCTCTCCCCCTGTCCTCCCACCCACCCCTTCCCACTTCCCCGTTCTGGTTTTGCTGAATACTGTTTCACTGAGTCTTTCCAGAACAAGGGGCCACTCCTCCTTTCTTCTTGTACCTCATTTGATGTGTAGATTATGTTTTGGGTATTCCAGTTTTCTAGGTTAATATCCACTTATTAGTGAGTGCATACCATGATTCACCTTTTGAGTCTGTGCAATTTCAAGGTTGCCCTCTACTGCACAGGGAGCTCAAGGCCAAGCCGAGTTAAATGAAACCCTGCCTCAAAACACAGTAAGAACCATGAGAAGAGTCATGCGCTCTACTCAGCTTGCTTTCTTAAACAATCCCGGGACCAGCTGCCCAGGCTGGCACTGCCTACATTGAACTAGCTGTAGGCATCAAGCATCAGCTGAGAAAATGTGCCAACAGGTCAGTCTTACTGAGGCATTTTTCTCAATGAAGGTTCCCTCTTCTCAGATGGCTTTAGCTTGTGTCAAGTTAGAGTTATTCATCCAACCAGACAGGGTGGACAATAACAGGCTTGGGGAACACTAGATCTGGACCTTTCCTTCATAACAAACATCCCCTGAAATCAATGAGCAGCACAGCAGGGCTTTAATTACTGATCAGAAGAATGGGAATGGAGTTATAGCTCATGCTGTGGGAGAAGTTGTGACACACAAACTGCTCAAACGGCCATTAGTATGAAACTAAACCTGATTCCAGAAGCCTGAATGTTATTAAGATTATTATAGAGCAGATTAATCTAAATGGTCTTATCAATCATCTGGGCAGAACAGAATTGCTTGAGAAAAGCTATTTCTTTGTTTTGGAGATCCCTTATGACACAGTATAAAGCACTTTTAATTTGCATTTCCCTAGTGGCTAAACATGCAGAATCTGTTTTAAAGTATTTGTTGACCATTTGAATTTCTCTTTTTCAGAACTGTGAACTCAGTTTATTGGCCCATTTATTTACTTTACTGTATTTAATTATTTGGTATTCCTTACTGACAGGGCTTCCGCACTAGAGTGTAAGCTGACCTGAACTCATCAAATAGCCAAGACCTTCTTTAAACTTACACCAGTGCAAGTGTCTTAGTCTTCTCCAGTCCCAGGAATATAGGTGTAAGCCTCCATGCCCAGCTAAGATTTTTTTTTATGATTTCTGATTTAATAATTCCATTGAGGCCAGAGGACATATGTCGCAAAATTAGCATCTGCTTAAATTTATATTTATATATCACTCAAAATAAGGCTCTACAATAGGGTTGTCCACATTTGAAAAACATGTGATTCTAAAAAGTGTTAGAGAAGAACATCTGCTATAATATAGTGTATTATATATAGGACAGAAAAAGCGCATCCTTGAAATTTCAATAATATGATTGCCTAAACAAGACCTAAACTACTACAGCACCAGTTGACATGCCTCGTGGAAGGGGGAAGTCTCACAAGGCCACATACCTAGATGACAATAAATGACTGGGGAGAGAGCAAGAGTGTGAGAGAGAGAGAGAGAGAGAGAGAGAGAGAGAGAGGGGGGGGGGAGAGGGAGAGAGGGAGCGGGAGAGGGAGAGAGAAAGAGAGAGAAAGACAGGGAGAGAAGAGAAGAGAGGTCAGTTTTCTTTAGGTATGACCCTAATTGGTTATTCAGTCTCAAGTAATCAGCCCTATACTCATGCACACATGGGTAACACTAATAGGGCTTTGCAGGTTGTATTTATAAATGTGTGTATGTCTCTGTGTGAGTGTGACTTTGTGTAGCAATAATAATTGAAGAATAAGAGGTCATGAATTTGAGAAGGTAAAGTTAGGGGGTTATGGGAGGAGTTGAAAGGGAGAGAGGAAGAGGTAATATGGTATAAAACACTACTCATACATAAAATACCCAAAAATTAAACAACGTGTATCTAAATATTCCTCATGTATATCTCTCATGATGGTGACTAATTCTGTCATTTCTTTTTCATATTCTTTGTTCCCTGATTAAACACACAACAGTCTAATGGTTGCTTGAACAAAAGAGACGTGACAAATGCTATGTAAATTCTACAAGAAATGATTATCTGTATTTGCAAGAGATTTTTTAAAAGGATACTTGAGATAACAGTACTTACACTAGTCACATAAAAAATACCTACCTACCACAACACACACACACACACACACACACACACGAACTTGAGAAGATACAGAAGCAGCAGAAAGGGCTGACGGTGTTTGAAAAACCAGAAATAGACTTTAGACTTTTTTTTATAGATTGATTAATTTAGAGAATGAAAAGACTTGAGTAGAAAACTTAGTATACTTAAAGAAATTACCAAAACAGTGTCAAAAAATTAAACAGTACCCAAGATTCCTGAATTGGACATGAAATTAATAAGTATCTCTAATTCTTCAAACACAAGACTCTGTCCCATTAATCTTTGCATTGACCTTTCCCACGCCTATGCAGTTTCTTATCCCAATGTAGTTTCCCTATGTAATGGTTTTCCATCCCTGTGTGGTGAGGGGAATAAATTTCTGTGGTATGAGGCCCTTTAATCTCCAGAAACCACAATAAATGATTGTGAATCAGAAGAAAAGCAGAAGTATAGAACAGTTTTAAGCAATTCTAGAACTACTCTAAAGGACACAAATCCTTCTCCCACCTGGAAGAATACTCTGACCCCCAAGGTACAAAATAGTTACATTAATAAGGTAGGAAGAGGTAGTGTCAATACCTCAGTTACAAATGTAACTCATTCTGAGGAACAAATGTAACTCATTCTGAGGAACAACCCTGCAATGCAAGAAACCGAGAAGGTTCCTGAATGCCACCAATGCAATTGCAAAGTTAAAATGTCCAAAGAGGCCAGATAGAGCAAAGTCACCCAGGCAGCCAAAGGAATCACAGCAGGCTCTGACCCCCGGACCCAACTTGGGCCTCCTCACTCAAGGTTGTCATTTGTCTGCACATTGAAGTCATCGAGGAGAGCTGTCGCTGAAAAAAAAAAACTTAATGATATCAAATACAACTGCTGGAATCATGAAAAGCAGCATATTAATAAAAAATCACGTTTATGTAATATTCGCATAGCTTGTTTAAGGAAATTGGGTGATTTGCTAAAAATGTTTGTTCGTCATTAATAACTTTTCAAAATACTACGTAAGTTAGATTATGAATGAAGAGTCATGAAAACTGTTATAGAACTCAGAACACACATCTTAACGCCCGACTTTAACGGACCTGGACCTCCGTCATACACTTTGTTGCTTCTGCTACAAGTTCAGCCAGGAGTTTAAGCTAGTGGGTCGCTCTATTGCCCACTATGGGTTTTCTGCGAAGGCCTCGTCGTCACCAACGCCAGCGCTGCCCACCTCGCTTCTTCAGAGCCAGGGCTGCCTATCCATTGGTGTTTATGCCACCACCTGTGGTCTTTATACCTTCTCAAGTGCGACAGAACTACCACATTGATTGTGAGGTTGCTATCAACAGCCAAGTCCGGATGCAGCTCTCCGCCTCCTACAACTACCTGTCCATGGCCTGCTACTGTGATCGTGACGATGTGGCCCTGGAGAACTTTGCAACTTTCTTCCTGAACAAGTCGCACGAGTGTACTACAAATGCTGAGATGTTTCTGGCTTTGCAAAACCAGCGTGGAGGTCGCATCTTTCTCCGCACAATCTACAAGCCAGACCGTGATGATTGGATGGGTGGCTTCCGGGCCATGGAGCATGCCTTCCAGCTGGAGCTGAACCTCAACCAAAGCCTTGTGGCCCTGCACCAGCTAGCCACCAACAGAGGTGATGCCCAGCTGTGTGGCTTCCTGCAGAAGCACTTTCTGCCCAAGCAAGTTGAAATCCTCAAGGAGATGAGCGGCTACCTGATCAGCATGCGCCAGATGGGATCTCCAGAATTAGGCATTGCTGAGTATCTCTTCGGAAAGCTTACCCTGAATGATGTCAACAAGAAGAAATGAGCTGGAGCCTTCCTCACGACCCTGGAGTCTTCTCCAGGTTACCAAGCTGAACCCTCATATTGCCCTTCCAGCAAGTTCATTCCTTTTCCCTTTGCCTTTCCCTTTGCCTTTGAACACTGTTCCAAATAAACTTAATTTGGTTTCAAATAAAAGTGTTGAGTTTATTTTTGTTTACTATTAAATAATTAAATAATAAAGTATTTATTTTATTATGCTTAACTAATGGGGTGGGGTGGCATGAGGTGGGATGGGGTATAATTTGGTGGGATGGGGGTATGGGGTATTATGGCTGTGGTAGGTTGGGATGGGGTGTGATGATGGGGTGGGATGGGGTGTGAAAGGTTGGGATGGGGTGTGATGATGGGGAGGGATGGGGTGTGATAGGATGTGAGGCCTGAAGCCCTGGTATCTGTGCATAGCAACTGTGTAAGCACAAGGTGCATCTGGGTTTGAAGTAGAAAAAGTGAGAGGAGGCAGTGATCAAATAAGCGGTGGATATAGGGATGAGGGGAGGTGTATGTGTGGGAAAACTTGGAGGAGTTGAGGAAGTGTGTGAACAAAGAATGAATAAAAAGAGAGGGGGGGAGGACATTAGAGTTCAGGTATTAGTCAGTGACAGTCAACCTGTCCTGCAAGTTCCTCCAGTTGATCTCTATCACTACCCCAAACTAAAAATGAGGATTTCAACTTCACCTGAAGACTTTTAATCCAGTAACATATGCAAGTGTTAATGTTTCTTGATGATGGATGGATAGATAGACAGACAGACAGACAGATAGAGAATGACTAAGAATTGATCAGAATACCTGGGGTACAGGGATAAAGGAATTGAATTGAGTGGTCCTTACTCTGCATTAATGTCACCATATTCCCTTCATAATGCTTCTATTTCTGTCATTTTCCAAGTAGAATATTTCTTTTCCTCAAGTGAACTGAAACCCTAAATCCCTGACCTCCAAAGAAGAGCAGAAGTACCTGAGCTCTCCAGAGGTATCCCTATTTGTGGTAAAATAGCCTCCCTGAGCAACCCAGGCTGCTTTGAATAACGGAGTAATATAGAAACATGGGGCAATATTGAAGGTGGGAAACCAGTTAGGAGTTTGTTAGTGCTGAACTGATAGAGTGCGTATTTATAGGAATAAAGTTAATGCTTTCACCTATATGCTTAGGGCTTGAGGGTCACTTCAATGCCCATCTTCAGGCTAAAGATAAAAGGAAAACCGTAGCTGCTCAGCTCAAGAATCTGGGAGCTTAAGAGCCAGAGCATTGGAAGAAGCAATCATGATCCAATGTGAAAGGTTTGAAAACTCTCTTGTTATAAATTGGGATTAAAATGCTGAGAGAACTGGAGACAAATGCCCACAGGCTATGGAAGCAGCCGCAGCAGAAACAGAAAACCAAACAACCTTTAATATCCCTGTGCTGTGTTAATTTCCTATCAACTTGACACAAGCTAGATTCATCTGGGAACAAGAAATCACATCAGTTGAGGAAACACTTTCATCAGATGGGCCTGTAGGCAAGTGTGTGGGGCCATTTACTTGTTTAACGTTGGATGTGACCCAGCCAACTGTGGTCAGTTCCACCCATGGGCAGACAGGGAGGCTTGTATAAAATAATCAGGCTGAACAAGTTATGGGGGTGGGAGGGCAAGTCAGTTAGCAACATCCTTCCATGACCTCTGCATAGCTCCTGCCTGACTTCCCTTAGTGATAGACTAGGACCTGGAAGTTGTAAGACGAAATAACCCATCCCCCTAGTACCACTTACTTTTGGTTGTAGTGTTACAAAGTAAACAAACCCCCTCTTAGAAACTGTGGAGTCTGTACACATGTGATTTTTCACTGTTTGCTGTTCCTCTTGTTCCACTAAGAGTCCCAGAGTCCCAGCCTACTTGGTGGTGTTGCCTGTCTTTCCTGGCAAAGAGCCACAGGGCGCTGGCACTCATGCTGACCCATATTAGAAACCACTATGCCTACACACCCAAGAGTGTGCTTCGTCAAGTTTTTACACAGCTCTCCACACATTCACGTTAACCATCAAAAGTAAGGATAGGAGCCAGGAGGTGGTGGGGCATGCTTTTAATCCCTGTACTCAGGAGGCACAGGCAAGAAGATCTCTGTGAGTTTGAGGCTAAACTGGTCTATAAGAGAGTTTCAGGACAGCTGGGACTACATAATGAGACCCTATCTCAACCCCCCCCCCCCCAAATATAAATATATCTAGACTGGATGGGAAAGCAGTGTGGTTTGAAGTGCAGTGTAGCCGAAGAATGAATAACGTCAAGCATGGTCTAGATGGGTTTGGACACATCAGGTTTTGTTCCTGGGCAGGTAGTGATGAAATAAAGATGACAGAATAGTTTTGGTTCTAAGGTTTGGTTTTGAGCACATGACTTGAAATCAGTTTTGGGAGTATGTGTAATGGAAACACCCAGATGAGGATCAAGTAAGCTTTGATGTTTTCATGACATATAAAAGTTGAAATTTCTTGGACGTGGCTGGAAAGAAGGAACACGACTCCTCCTCCACCAGGAGTCAAGTCCGAGTTTCAAGTACAGCTATGATATCGTGATGAACTCTGGGCAAACTCCACAGAAGAAGGGTAGAGAGAGAGGTTTGGAAATCCCAGCTCTGCCTCTAAGGCAGCTGACCTTTAGGAGGATTCATGTATTATAGCACTTAGAAGGCTGCTCTTCCTAATTTGATCATTAGCTTTTAACATTACCCCGTGTCTGTTGCTGCCAGGCTCAGGATGACATCTGGCTTCTTTCAATAGAGGGGGAGTAGTTTTCAGTGGCTCTGACTTAATGCTAATAGGTACAAGGAATTTTCTCCCAGTGAACAGAAGTTTCCACAAAGAAATGATACATCATTAATTCCACCTCCTTTTTTTTTTCTGTTTGCCTTAAAATATTTTTCCTCTCTCCTTCCATTCCCTAACTGACCGCATGAAAATTCCACTCATGAAAACCCTAAGGTCAATCTTGGCTGTGAACAAATTCTCTGAGACCTTTGCTTCCTTCTGTGCCACAAGTGAGTTAAAAATATGAAGATGAAATCTCTAAGGCACTTGGATTACTTTCATCTTCTTAAATGTGGAAACGTGGAAGATTACTTTGAACTTTTGTTAGAATCCCAACACATTTAGCTGCAGCATAATTATCTTTCTCATTCCCTCTAACTTTGACATTTTACTAAAATTATGACTTTGGCTCTGTTTGTCTGTGTCTAGGAGATGGAAAGGCTTTGTCTCCGTCTCCCTCGTAGCCTTATTTAGCTTTCTTACTGTACATCTTTGCTTTGAGGACCTTGGAGTTTGTCTCTGATACTCCTTCTTGAAACACAGGCCCACCTACTGATCTCCATTTTAAGAAAGCATGCATTTTGCCATCAGCAGACATGTCAACAGGGATTGGGAAAATCTCTTAGGGGAAATTGCCTCATGATAAGCAATTGACAACTGCCAAGAGAGGGAGAATCAGTTTTCCTCAGGATGAGCCCCTTAACTGATTATTCAATACTAGGACACCAGCCTCTTCAAAATGCATACAAGCGAACACTAAACTGACTTCGCAGCTTGAATTTATGTGTGCATGTATGTATGTGAATGTATGTGGATGTGTACCTGTGTATGTGTATGTGTGTGTGTATAAAACAATGACAATTAAAGAAAAGGAGGCTATGGAGTTGAGAAGGAGTGAAGGGTGTGGGAGCAGTTGGGAAGGTTATGTAAATACAGTAAACGTATATAACAGTTAAAAATAAATTTAATAAATAAAAAGTAAAAGAAAGCAGATATTGAGCATCTGGCCTCTTAGTGTTTCAGGTTTAACTTTGCTGAAGAATCTCCTCCTTTGCTGTTTTTGTGATAAACTGTGATAAACTGTGGTGCTGTGACTTCTCACCCCACACTACCTAGGTTTAAATCTCAGTTTAGCTGATTACTTGGGTGATTGCGGTCAGTTTTTTATCTCTTCAGTTTCTTCATATGTGATAACGTTAGTCATTGAGCTGTTGAGACCAAATGAGTTCAAGTATGTTTTACAGTTAATTTTAACAGTCAGTTTGATTGGATTTGGAACTAGATAGGAGATTTGTAAAGTATACTTCTAGTGCTTCCATCAGAGAAATTCCAGGAAAGATAATGAAAGGTGGGGGAAACCACACTGAATACAGATGGCAACATCTCATAGGATGATGGCCTAGGACGAATGAAAGGAGAAAAGGAAGAAAGCCAACTCAGCCAGTGCTTTTTCACAGTCTTCTGGCTTCCATGATGTGAACTGTTCTACACCACCACACAGGCCTTACCAAGATGCACAGAATCCTCTGGAACTTTGAGGCAGAACAACTCTGTCCTGTTTAAAATTTCATTTTGTAGACATTTAGCAACAATGACACAAAGGAGAAGCTGGCATGGTATGTAAATAACTCATAAGAATGCCTTTCCCATGGCGTGGTGGTTAACTAAGTTCTTCTTGTCTTCTTCCTCCTCTACTGTATCATTAACTTGTAAGCTCTGTGATACACTTTAGTCTTTAGGACTAGAGATCACATTCACACTTGGCCACTGGAGGTCTCTCTTGTATTCATTTATAACAATATCCTGTCCTGCCTGTTTGCAATGGAAAATTGGCCTCAAAGCCTTAGGTCTGGCAGGGGCCAGATTTGGGAAAGGTACATTACTCTTTTTCACTGTCCCAAATTGGAGATTGTAGTCAAATCTTTAAGTGGCAGTTTTCTATAGTGATCTCCGTGGTTTTGTTTCTATTTTTCCCTTGAAACCTTTTATACATAATCTCCAACTCAAATTGCCTGAGTGCCACCTACCCACCCAGCTTCTAGCTCTTTCCCCTAAAATGCACAAGAACAGAAGGATGCAGTGCTGGCTCTGACCTTTATCATCCTCAGATGTTCAGGTTTGCTAGTCAGTGGTGGGAAGGGAATGAGCAACGAGAATGCCATAAAGGCTAAAATAAATAAATCTCCACGAGATTCTACACGGAGCTTCTCAAGCCATTCTGCACATGAGAGCAGAGCTTTTGGAAATCTCATTGCCCTAGTGGATCTCAAACCACCACGTTTTATATGGTGAGCTTTAAAGAAGTAAGCAGAAAGTGCTATGTAATTCCCAGAGGGAAAGAGAAATTTTTCTGATGGGAGTTGAGAAACATCTGCTGAGGAAGTGCCATTGCGCTTGGAAGGGTGAAATGGAGATCCACAGGTGAAGAGGATAGGAGAGCCTGCTTAGGTATTCTTCTCTGCTGCAGAGGAACCAGTAGAGAGGACAGAAAAAAGGACTCTAAGGGGACAGTGATGATGAAGATGACCCCAGATGGGGAGAATTGTGGGGCAGAACACTCACAGAACCTAATATGTTTTGTTGAAGGAATGTCTCTTCAGCTTAAAAGATAAACCAACAAAAGCCCTGAATGGATGCTTTTTTCACAGCATGTTTTTTCATTTAGGTATATTTATTTATAGTTCTAAATGAATTTTAAATTGGGACTTTTGCTGTCAATAAACTTCATGCAAAAACTAAACTTTTTGGAGGAAAAAAAAGATCATGCACAAAATCTTATCCCACAAGGGCTAGAGAGATGTCTTAGCTGTTAAGGGCATTTGCTGCTTTTGCACTGTACCCCTGGCAGGAGGCTCAGTACTGCCAATAATTCTGCTTCTAGGCTATCTATACCTTGATCCCTTTTTGCCTTTTCAAGTAGCTACACATTTGAATGCTCTCACACAGACATACACATAAATAAAAGTCTTAAAAATTTTAAGACAAACATAAATTAATCAAATTATCTCACAAGATAACATAGAAAAAGTTTTCTAGTGCACATGGTACAATTAATATCATATGTAATGCACATACACCAAAGCAATATTATTAAACACAAATGTGGAAATACAGATAAAACAGAAGTATATTTCTCTTCGTGCAATGCAGTAGCTTTGCATATTAATAAAGTTTAAATGCCTCACAGCAAGAAAAATGATTGGAATAGATTGTAATGACTTAAAAATCAGTACACCTCAAGCAGGCTCAGCGATGAATATGTAAATATTCAGAACCAGCCAGAAAAGGTTATTGAGGCATTGTTCCACTTGGTTGCCTTTGAAGCAAGATGGTTCTCAATTAACAAAGGCAAAATGAGTGATAGGCTGTAGAGGAAGTCAACACATTGACTTACTAAAATACATAAACATTTTAATCTAGAGGATGCAATTGTAATTCTGGTCAATGGGGCAGTTAGGGATGTAAACAAAGTATGTCAAATATCTGAATTATTCCCAGGTATTTATTGAAATCATATAAAACAAAAGAAAGAGAAAAAGTCAATAGACACAAATAGGTAAAAACCTTTCTTTTTACCACCTTTACGTGAATTAATAATAATGGCAAGTTAACTATAAAACACACATTGGCAAAGATTTTCTGTAAAGGGTTAGATAGTAGATACTTTAGCCTTTGTGGGTCAGAGGACCTCTATAGAATAAACTAACTCACATGTTGTGTAAAAACAGGGACAGAAATAGGTACATAAAAGCAGTGGTTGTGCTCCAATAAATAATTGCTTGCAAAAAATTATAGATAGGAGGGGTTGGAGAGATGGCTCAGTGGTTAAGGTGTTCTTGGAGAGGTGCTTCTATTCCTAGAACTCACTTGGCTGCTCACAATCATCCTTGACTCCAGTTTCAGGGATCTTACATTTTCTTCTGGTCTCCCAGGGCACCAGTTGTGTATACACTACACATACATACATGCAGGCAGGCAAAATAAAATAAAAATAAATAAATCTTTTTTAAAAAAGTGACAAAGCAGATCGGATTTCAGGCAGGTGTTTGATTCCCCGTACTTTAAAGAAAACCAGTATTTAAGAAGCAGCAGACTGGATAAAAGCTTTTGTGTGTGTGTGTGTGTGTGTGTGTGTGTGAGAGAGAGAGAGAGAGAGAGAGAGAGAGAGAGAGAGAGGGGGAGAGAGAGAGAGAGGGAGGGAGAGAGCTCGCGCGTACACGTGCTTGTGCGTGTGCTTGCGAGGGCGAGTGAGCATGCGCGTGCACATGCGCACATGCTCGCATACATATTTGTGCATGTTTGACAGTATTTTGTTTGTTTGTTTGTTGTTTAGATACAGTTTTATTCTGCTGCCAGTGCTGGGCATGATCTTTGAGTGGTTTTTCTGCCTCTACTTTTCAAGTGCAAGCATTATAGACACAAACTTACTTGGCTTGACTAATGATTATATGGCAATAGTTGTTGAAGTCACAGTAAGATGTCATTTGGCTAGTACTTGTGTGAAAAGCACATCTGGGTAAATTGTGTAAATTCAGGCATCAGTGTAATTTTCCAGTTGTATAGTTAATTTCCAACTAGAGAATGATGACCAAAGTGTAAAAGCAGAACAATTTTTTTAACTCTGGCTTATCAAAACAAAAAAAAATTTAGAAGGCTATCCAGTAGCATTCTTGGAAAATTATAGAACCAAGTCAAGAAATATGAAGCTTCATATGGGGTGGGCCCCATTTCTCTCATTTGTCTTCATCTTTTTCCTTATACCGCAAAGGCGCTCAGATGTTGGATTGACCCAAAAGAAGAATATAAAGTCTACTTTTTCTGACCCCATTGTAGTAGATGACATTGGTGCTTTGCCCAGATCCACTTGACAAACAGAGAATCCAAGAGCCGAGCTCCTTGTGAGAACTTCAGCTGATCGTTTCTGCCTGTGACCTTCTCAGAAGGTCTCCCCTTCACTAAGTGGAACAGTAAAAGCTCAGTGACGGGAACTACAGAAACAATGAGATGTGTGCACCACGAGGTCTCTCAACTGAGCTAGGGTTACAGATAGCTCTAAATCCATTCTTTACTTGACTTCATCCTTTGTGCAACCCCGATATATGTATTTCCCCTTTAACACAACTTGATCACAGATTCTACTCTCAGGAATCCTCATTATCAAATACAGTTGACTACTATCTTTTGTGTTACTACGATTCTATTTCTTACATTCCTCCACATTCGTCCTCCTTAATAGGCTACAGACTCCTTAAGTGCAAGGAATATGCACATTTATCCCCCCTTATGTCATTTAGATGATATCAATACAATGGAAAGTTGAACTTAATCTAAAATAAAAATCATATCACAGCATATGAAAAATGAGTGGATATGGGGCGCGGAGACAATGCATATAACAGGTTGCTCATTCTAATATCTCTGTGTGTTCTACCCAAGAATGCCATTATTGGTTCACCCATTTTATTTCCCAATTAAACTGTGATTGACAAAGAAAAAACAAATTTTAGTGGTCTGTCAAGAATGATTACACACACACACACACACACACTCTCACGCACACATGCACGCTCACATACACGTGCACAGGTACACACACACACTCACATGTGCACATGCGCACATGCACGTGCTCATGCGCACATGCGCAGAT